>NW_027418785.1:0-92344 GCF_009905375.1 Apium graveolens | reverse complement strand
TATGTAGGGGTTCTGTTTGGATATTCTGGGATATTTAGTATCTATGTAGAATAAGTGTATGTAAGATCGTCAGAATCCAATCCGAACACTTTGGTTTTTCCCGGAAATCCACAAGACTACGGAGAGAATTGAGTATAAGGTAACAGGATAAAAAGGATTTAAAATTAAAGGATTATAATAGAGGATCATAAAAAGGAATATAATGTATTGAGAAAGGTTAAGGGAACCTAAGTAATAAGATCCCGGTATGATCCTTCAAACGATAACGAGACGAAGTTAAGCGAACCGTATAACAGATCAGCGGTCATTAGGCAAACGATTAGGAAGTTAATCAAAGGGATTAGTGGGAATGATGTCATTCAACCAATAGAAAGAGGACAAGGAAGGGAGGATGACATCATGAGGATGACATAAGCATGACATGGGAAGGAAGGAGGTGTGGTGGCTTTGTAACCACACAAATTCAAGGGCAAGAAGGTAATTGACTAAAGCAAGCACAAAAACCAAGCAACCAAGCCAAGCAAAAATCATTTTCATCAAAAATCAAAAAGCAACCAAGGCTTTGTTCTTGAAGCTCTCGGCTTTTACTATTCATTAGGCAAGAATTTTCAAAAATTCAAGATCCAAGCTTCCTAAATTGGTGAGTAAATTCCCTAATCATCTTCATGCTTAGTTAGGGCTATACCATGAGTTTAAGCCATCAATTCCTTCTCAATCTTCTCATTTAATCAAAGAAGAAGACTATGAATAGTGTTTTCAAGTTTTTTAACTTGAAGTTTTCTTGTTTTCTTGAAGATCCAAGCTTTCCTAAGACTTCTCAAAGCTTCTTAAGGCTTCCTAGCTCATCCCACCACTTCAAGGAAGGTATACCATCTCCAAACCCTAGATCCCTATGTATTATAAGATGATTTTAATTGGTAGGATGATATTGTAGCTTGTTGTTGTGATTTAGAGTTTGGGATTTGGAATGGTAGTGAAATGGAATGGTAAATGTTGTGGTTTTGATTAAAAGAACTTAATTATGATTAAAGTTAAGTTTAGGCATAAGTATGATGATTAATTGAATTGGTTGGGGTTGTTATGATGTGATGAGGATGGATGTTGGTTGTATGTTGGATTTGAGGTTGGTTTGTGGTTGGTTTTGAATGGTTAAAAATTGGGAAATCGCGTAAACATAGCCGTCGTAACATCCGATTTTCTTTGGACTGTTTTTGTGCATAGCATTAGGACCCGAGAACCCCCTGCTAGATTATGACCACTGCCATGTTTAGATAGCTCATGTTACGAGCTTCGTTTTGATATGTAGTTCGTTCGATTCCGATGCACGGTTTAGGAGAAACGACCGTTTCAAGTAACGGCGTTTCGCGAACGAAACTTTTTCCCTCGCCTTACTTTGAAACATAGGTTAAAGACCAAAAAGGGTTAATTAATGTATGAAACATTTATGGTAAGTGTGTTAGGCAGTTGGTAAGACACTCGCGAAGGAATCGCTTTAAAACTCGTAAAGGTTAAATTATTAAAAATGGTGGAGCCGCGGGTACCCGAGTGACTTAAGCAAATCAGTGAGCGCAAAACAAGCGTTAGAGTCTAAGTTAGTTAAGTATAGATTTACAAGTGATTTTGGTTTAATTCCAACTTACTTGTTGTTTATAGGTTACCAGACTCGTCCCGAGCCTTTTATCACCCCAAGTCGCTCAAGCAAGTATTCTATCCGTTATACTGTTGTTGTGATGTATACATTTGTATATGCATGATCTTGCGATAAATGCATATTGGTTATTTAGCAAATTCTTGCGATATATTGTAGCATGTGATATGGTATATATGCATGCCTGTTTCATATTCTTGAAATATATATCTGTTGGTTCAGTTGATAATACCTATGCTAGAGAATAGCGGTAACTTGCATATACCCTTAGTATAGGGACCCAAAAGGTGAAAATATTTTCTAAAAACCGGGAGTCGAGGATCCGGAGTAATCTTGTATATATGGATATGGATATATATATATATATATATATTTATATATATATATATGGTTATAGTTTTCCAAACTATTAATCGAATAAGGTTTATTCGATAACTTTAGCTTTATTTTATTATTGAATATTATTTGAATATTCATTCGAGGGCTTAAGACTCTTTTATATATTATTATTGAATATTATTTGAATATTCATTTGAGGATCTATGACTCCGATTATTTGCTGATATATATTCTTTATTTTATTAAAGAATAAGGTGTTAATAATCAAACTTATTTTCGATTATTCAAATAAAGATAATACTTTCATATAAGTATATCTTTGGTTATTTAATACTCGTTTCAAGTATAAGTTTTAATACTTCTACTTCGATTATTTTTATAAAGATTATTCTTATGTGAATATTATTTAAATAATAATATTCAGTCATTTTCTAAATATTCTGGGGTCTGATTTACTTCATTAAATAAGCTTTACTCCAAACACTCTATAAAGTGTTTTCGAGTCTTCAAAATGATTTTTTAAAGTCAGAGCGGATTCCAAAACTCATTTTTATATTTAAGATCTTCCTTTTTAAGGGGATTTAAATACTCGCTCAAAACCTGGGGAATCCGGCTCTGTGGTGTATTTTATATTCGCAACGAGGTTGCAGTTTTGGTAAATGAATTGATTACTTGCCCAACGTTCGGGAAGTAAGCCCATCTAATTGAGTCGGCATAAGCGACAGGCCGGGGTACGGTCTATGAAAGTGTAAGTGGCTGGGTGGCAGCCCATCAATGCGTGAGGGGCCGGGTAACGGTCTAGCGCGAGGTCCTAATGCGGCCAGGGTGATGACCGGTGAGGAATTCATCCATCTACAGTAGAAAAGGTTACTTATTGGTATCTTTGCCTGATCAGCAAGATATCTGGTTTATGCCAAAATTCTTTTCCTTTCCAAAATTCATTGGATGTTTCAAACTCTGTTCATACTTCATATAACAGAGGTTCCAGGAAATGTTTAAAGAGATATATATATGTGGATATATGTATATCGGGACTAAATAAAGTATCTCATAACTTTTTCATTCAATAATATTTCAAAGATTGAATCTATTCAAGTCTTAACTTGTGGTCTCATCTATGGGATGTTTTTCTTAAAACTTATAATACTTTGAACGGTGGTAGTTCAAGTAGCTTTATAAATGATATAAGCGTGGTGAAGTATTGGTAACTTCATTCCTTGTTTTTACTTATATCTAGTAAGTAATTATCTTACGCATGATAGAGATTCTATTAAGTATCCATTTAGATACTTATATTATTGTTATCACTATGTATTATCTTGCGAGCTGTAAGGCTCACTCTTGCTTTATTTCTTCATCACACAACAACAGTTAGGAGAGATGGCCAGACTCCAGCAGACCCAGCGCAAGCGCGTGGGAAGCGTCCCGCGTCTTCCCGATGACGTTGTAGCTGCTATAGCTGCAGAGGTAGATCCATTGTAGTTCAGACCATCTACTTTTGAGAATCAAATTATGTATAATTATAACTTGTGGCAGATAATGGCAATTAACTGTAAATTTATCAAGTAATCATTTTGGGTTGTAATAACTTTTAAATGGTGGATTCAAAGACTTGTACTTATTTCAATTTCATCTCTGAGACTATAACGGGTTGTGGTGTGTGTTAGTATGGGGTCACAGCATGAGGTTATTTATTATTAATTAAGTGAAGTGATATTGTGGAAAGAAAGACCGTGACAACCCGGATCCCCGACCCCGGATCTGGGGGTGTTACAGAAATGGTATCAGAGCTAAGCGTTATAAACCTCAGAGATGATGCGTCGATATAATAACAAACTCACAAAGATAATAAGAACTCTTGCCAAGTTCATGGTCGGACTACTTAAAGTAGTGCTGACAGTTAAAACCCTTACGGGAACCCTTATAAGTATCATGATAGTAACTTAGCTCGTTAATGTGTAGGCGCCTGAGATAGAGGACCCTGAGATGTTCGAGCGTGAGCATGATGAGGCATTGCTAGATGTTGAGGATCAGGAGGAGCCTGAGATGGAGGAGGATGAGGAGGACCCCTCAGAGGAGCCTGAGACGGAGGTCATTGCTATTTCAGATGAGGAGGACCCCTCAGAGGAGTCAGAGACAGAGGTTATTGCTATTCCAGATGAGGAGGACCCGGATGAGGTCCCAGTAGCTGAGGAGCGTGTTGGACCTATGGTAGTGTATGCTGGTATCCCTTTACCCACACTTCCGGTGGTCAGAGCCCCTACCCCTCCACCACTATCCTGGATTCCTGATGATGACAGCTCAGAGACCCATACTTCCGAGCCTAGGCAGACCGAGGAGGCACCCTCAGCGGCTCCGGATTCACCACCTCTTGACCCTGCCCACAGGCAGTCTTCGTTAGCTCATGGATATGTTCAGGATGTATTGAGGACCCGAGTGGCTGTTGCCGAGGGCGGACTAGATGAGGCCAGGAGGGAGTTGGATGCAGAGAGGGCGGGTAGGCGTACCCGAGCTTATGAGACTAGGGCTTCTATACCCCGATCCTTGAGGAGGGAGCTTACGGGGATAGAGCTCACGTCCCGAGCGAGACTCAGATCTCTCCAGGGGGACAGGCATGGTAGGATCTCCAGGCGGCAGGCCGACTATATCTTCCGTCGTGCGATGGAAAGGGTTTGGGAGCTGACCCGCTCCGGTGTGTGATTCAGGATTGATGATGGAATAGTCTAGTTGTCTAGTTAGCCGAGGCCTTAGTAAGAGCCAATTTTCCGGGATAGTTGACTTGTATATAGCATCCCTTTTTCTGACTAGACAGATAGACTCTTGTGTATCACTTTTGGGACAGATGACTGTAGCACTGTTGTACTTTTGACCAGATCAAACTATGTATTCTCACATTATGTATATATTTGTTTCCTTTCAGTTCAGTTCCATAGTGACGGGATCACTGTTTTATCATTATTATTACTGCACTTCGTATTAGAACTTTCTTAAAATAATAGAATTGCGATATACGTTCTCCCCATTATAAGAGCTGTGCAAGGCACAATGTTGTATATGATTGTGACCTAACGTTGAATTTTCCCAATAATTGTTTTTATTATTATCAGAATCATGCCGCCAAGAAAGATTGGAACTAGGGCGAACCCTGGATCTGAGGACCAGGGAAGCCATAATCAGGACAATAGAAACCAAGAACACAGTGAAGAGGAAGATGAGGATTATGTGGAACAGGATGACTCCCTGTATGAAGAGGAAGAGGAAACATATGATGTTGAGGGATTTGAGATAGAGGCTGAAGAAGGAGAAACTGAGGTTGAGCAACCAGTACCAAACCCAGGCATGGATCCCATGAGCCAGTTCATGCAACTCCTAAGGCAGAATTTGGAACGTCAACCCAACCCACCCCCTCAAGGAAGTAACAATGCTGTGGCAAACTCTTTCAGGGCTTTTAAGTCCCTTAAGCCCCCTGAGTTCCACGGATCAGCCGACCCAGTTGAGGCAAGGGCATGGTTAAAGGAAATGGAGAAATCTTTTGAGATTTTGAGTACCGAGGAGGCACAGAAGACTGTATTTGCTACCTACCTTCTGAAAGGAGAAGCTAACTACTGGTGGGAGGCCAAGAAAAATATGGAGACAGACGCTATTATAACCTGGGAGAGATTTAGTCAGTTGTTTTTGGGGAAGTATTTCCCGAGGTTTATGGAAAACCAGATGGAGCTCAAGTTCTTGGAGCTAAAGCAGAATAACTTGTCTGTAGCAGAGTATGAAGCGAAATTTACTGAGTTATCAAGGTTTGTGCCAGAGTTTGTGAGCACCGAGGAAAAGAAAGCTAGGAGGTTTCAGCAGGGACTGAAACCATGGATTCAGAATAGGGTGGCAATCCTTGAGCTTACGGACTATGCCACTCTGGTGCAAAAGGCAACGATTGTAGAAGTTGGAAGTGAACAGATGCAGAAGGAAAGAGAGAAGAAAGGAATAAAGAGGAAAAGTATGAGCATGGGTGGAGGTTCCGCAGGAAGGAGCTTCCCAACTAGATTTAATCGAGGAGCAGTGTCCCTACCAGGAAGGAACACTGGGTTTAAGCGGCCAATGAGTGTGAGTGTGAGCCAGGGCGGCCAGAAGTCAAGAATGTCCTATTCCAACCAGTCTCGACCCCCATTGCCAGCCTGTAACATATGTGGAAGGAATCACACTGGGGAGTGTAAAGAAAGGCCAGTAACCTGTTTTAAGTGCGGTCGGGAAGGCCACTACTCAAATAAATGCCCTTCGTCAGCCCCTGCCGTCGTTCCAACCACCAATTGTCATCGATGTGGACGCCCGGGTCATTGGAAGAGGGAATGCCCAATGAACAAACCAGCAGCTTCGGGAGCAAGCGGGGCTGCTTCTAATAAGCCACCTACTGCGAGGACTTTCAACATGACAGTCCAGGATGCTATGAAAGATTCAGATGTGATAGTAGGTACCCTTTCTCTAAATTCAGTCAGTGCAAATGTTTTATTTGATTCGGGAGCAACTAAATCTTTTATATCAAAGGACCTTGCGCGTAAGTTAAGACTTAAGGCTGAACCCTTGATAGAACCCTTACAAGTAGAAATAGCCAATCATGAAATTATTCCTGTTAACCAGATTCACTCCGCCTGTGAGATAGGCATAGGGGAGCAATCTTTCAGTGTTGATCTGATTCCTTTTAAATTAGGGGAGTTTGATGTGATTTTGGGAATGGACTGGCTATCTAGCAACGATGCTCAGATAGACTGTAAAGGGAAGAAAGTTAAGTTAAATATCCTCGGGAAGAAAGAAGTTATATTTAGAGGAAAGAGGCAGACGCAGAAATTTTTGACTATGGCCCAGGCCAAAAGGATGCTACGAAAAGGAAGTGAGGCTTACCTAGCCTATGTGGTGGACACGCAGAAGGAGGTGCCCAACTTACAAGATATTCCAGTAGTCAACGAATTTGAAGATGTATTCCCCCAAGACCTTCCGGGATTACCACCCGATAGAGTGATTGAATTTGCTATTGAGTTGGCCCAAGGGACGGCGCCAGTTTCAAAAGCACCTTACCGGTTAGCCCCGTTAGAAATGAAGGAATTAGCTATCCAATTGCAGGAACTCTTGGATAAGGGTATGATAAGACCCAGTGTGTCTCCGTGGGGAGCACCAGTTTTATTTGTTAAGAAGAAAGATGGGAGCATGAGGTTGTGCATAGACTATCGAGAGTTGAACAAGCTAACCATAAAGAACAGGTACCCATTGCCTAGAATAGACGATCTGTTCGACCAGCTAAAGGATGCTGTTTATTTTTCCAAGATCGACCTGAGAACTGGATATCACCAACTAAAGATTAAACCCGAAGATATTTCCAAGACAGCGTTCCGTACCAGGTATGGGCATTATGAGTTCTTGGTAATGTCCTTTGGATTAACCAACGCCCCAGCGGCTTTCATGGATTTAATGAATAGAGTATTTAAGAAGTACTTGGACAAGTGTGTGATAGTTTTTATCGATGATATTTTGATCTACTGAAGGACTGAGGCAGAACATGCAGAGCATTTGAGGATAGCTCTAGGAATACTCAGAGAGGAACAGTTATATGCCAAATTCTCGAAGTGTGAATTCTGGCAGAATGAAGTACAGTTTTTAGGACATGTGATCAATAAAGAAGGAGTATTGGTCGACCCCTCCAAGATAGAGGCGGTCTCAAATTGGGAAAGGCCAACCACACCCACAGAGGTAAGGAGATTCATAGGATTGGCCGGCTACTATCGAAGATTTGTACAGGACTTTGTGAAGGTCGCAACCCCTTTGACACGACTTACTCGTAAGACAGAGAAGTTTGAATGGACGGAGAAATGCGAGAACAGTTTTTAGGAATTAAAGAAAAGGTTGATAACGGCTCCGGTATTGGCATTGCCGGACGAAAAAGGAGATTTTGTGATATATAGTGACGCGTCGCACAAAGGATTAGGATGTGTGCTTATGCAGCACAGTAGAGTTATTGCGTATGCGTCGAGACAACTGAAGGAATACGAGGTTAGATATCCTACTCATGACCTTGAGCTCGCGGCAATAGTATTTGCTTTAAAAATTTGGAGGCACTACTTGTATGGAGAGAAGTGCGAGATTTTCACAGACCATAAGAGCCTCAAGTACATATTTACGCAGAAAGAGCTCAACATGCGCCAGAGGAGATGGTTAGAACTAATCAAGGACTATGATTGTGAGATTCTCTATCATCCAGGGAAAGCCAATGTGGTGGCGGATGCCCTTAGTAGAAAGGAAAGACTCAGAATGATAACGACTTCGGAAGAGTTGATAAGGGATTTTGAGAGAATGGAAATAGAAGTAAAGGTAACCGGAACCGGAACTGAAAAGCTTTTTGAGATCTCAATGCAGCCAGAGTTATTGGAAAAGATCAGATTGTGCCAGGAGAAAATAATGAATGAAGGCAGATAGTCAATGACTGGAGAGGAGATCCATACTGAGAAAGATGATAAAGGGATAATGAGGTACTCCTACCGAATTTGGGTTCCGAATGTTCAAGAACTTAAAGATGAGATTTTGGATGAAAGCCATAGTTCAAGGTATTCCATTCACCCGGGAAGTACCAAGATGTATAGGGATTTGAAGGAATATTACTGGTGGCCCAACATGAAGAGGGACGTAGCAGAATGGGTAAACAAGTGTTTGACTTGCCAAAGAGTAAAGGCAGAGCACTAGAGACCCAGTGGACTTTTGCGACCCCTGGAGATTCCCGAATGGAAATGGGAACAGATAGCGATGGATTTTGTTGTAGGCTTGCCAAGGAAGAAAGCCAATCACGACGCCATTTGGGTAATTATAGACCGACTGACAAAGTCAGCTCATTTCATTCCTATCAATGAGAGATACACAGTCGATAGACTGGTGGACATTTACCTTAAGGAAATAGTGACGCGACATGGAGTCCTAGCGTCCATTGTCTCAGACCGAGACCCCAAGTTCAACTCCAGATTTTGGAGGAGCTTTCAGGAATGTGCGGGGACCAAGTTAAATATGAGTACCGCGTACCATCCCCAAACGGATGGACAGAGTGAAAGGACCATCCAGACACTAGAGGATATGTTGAGAGTCTGTGCAATAGACCTTAAAGGAAGTTGGGATGATCACTTGCCGTTGATCGAGTTTTCTTATAACAATAGCTTTCATGCTAGCATAGGAATGCCGCCTTATGAGGCCCTGTACGGAAGAAGGTGTCGATCTCCCTTATACTGGGATGAAGTAGGAGAGCGGAAGATGCTCGGACCCGAAGTGGTCCAAAGGACCAAAGATATAGTGGATCTTATCAGAGGGCGACTTGTAGCAGCCCAAGACAGACAAAAGAAATATGCAGACCTAGCCCGAAAGGACAAGGAATATGAAGTAGGGGACTTAGTACTGCTGAAAGTATCCCCTTGGAAGGGATTAATGAGGTTCGGAAAGAAAGGAAAACTAAGCCCAAGATACATTGGACCTTTTGAGATATTAAGACGGATTGGAAAGTTAGCTTACGAGCTAGCCCTACCCCCTAATTTGCAACAAGTTCATAATGTGTTCCATGTGTCAATACTAAGGAGGTATCATCGGGATGCCAGGCACATAGTGGAGTACGAGCAGGTGGATATGCAGCCAGATCTAACTTACGTGGAGAAGCCAGTAAGGATTATGGATAAGAAGGAGGAGGTGCTTCGGAACAAAGTGATCAAGCTAGTCAGAGTACTATGGCAGAATCATAATGTGGAAGAATCAACTTGGGAACTAGAGAGCACAATGCTAGAAAAGTACCCCCATTTATTTTCTGTTTGATTCCGGGACGGAATCCTTTTAAGGAGGGGAGACTGTAATAACCCCAAAATTTTCAACTTTTTGTAACCCTTGTGAATAGTGTTTTAGCTGAATGAAGAAACTTTTCACGCCACACTATGTAGGGGTTCTGTTATGGATATTCTGGGATATTATTAGTACTCTATGAAGTATATAAGTGTATGTAAAGATCGTCAGAATCCAATTCCGAACACTTTGGTTTTTCCCGGAAATCCACAAGATACGGAGAGAATTGAGTATAAGGTAACAGGATAAAAAGGATTTAAATTAAAGGATTATAATAGAGGATCATAAAAAGGAATATAATGTATTGAGAAAGGTTAAGGGAACCTAAGTAATAAGATCCCGGGTATGATCCTTCAAACGATAAACGAGAACGAAAGTTAAGCGAACCGTATAACAGATCAGCGGTCATTAGGCAAACGATTAGGAAGTTAATCAAAGGGATTAGTGGGAATGATGTCATTCAACCAATAGAAAGAGGACAAGGAAGGGAGGATGACATCATGAGGATGACATAAGCATGACATGGGAAGGAAGGAGGTGTGGTGGCTTTGTAACCACACAAATTCAAGGGCAAGAAGGTAATTGACTAAAGCAAGCACAAAAACCAAGCAACCAAGCTAAGCAAAAATCATTTTCATCAAAAATCAAAAAGCAACCAAGGCTTTGTTCTTGAAGCTCTCGGCTTTTTACTATTCATTAGGCAAGAATTTTCAAAAATTCAAGATCCAAGCTTCCTAAATTGGTGAGTAAATTCCCTAATCATCTTCATGCTTAGTTAGGGCTATACCATGAGTTTAAGCCATCAATTCCTTCTCAATCTTCTTCATTTAATCAAAGAAGAAGACTATGAATAGTGTTTTCAAGTTTTTTAACTTGAAGTTTTCTTGTTTTTCTTGAAGATCCAAGCTTTCCTAAGACTTCTCAAAGCTTCTTAAGGCTTCCTAGCTCATCCCACCACTTCAAGGAAGGTATACCATCTCCAAACCCTAGATCCCTATGTATTATAAGATGATTTTAACTGGTAGGATGATATTGTAGCTTGTTGTTGTGATTTAGAGTTTGGGATTTGGAATGGTAGTGAAATGGAATGGTAAATGTTGTGGTTTTGATTAAAAGAACTTAATTATGATTAAAGTTAAGTTTAGGCATAAGTATGATGATTAAATTGAATTGGTTGGGGTTGTTATGATGTGATGAGGATGGATGTTGGTTGTATGTTGGATTTGAGGTTGGTTTGTGGTTGGTTTTGAATGGTTAAAAATTGGGAAATCGCGTAAACATAGCCGTCGTAACGTCCGATTTTCTTTGGACTGTTTTTGTGCATAGCATTAGGAACCGAGAACCCCCTGCTATATTATGACCACTGACATGTTTAGATAGCTCATGTTACGAGCTTCGTTTTGATATATAGTTCGTTCGATTCCGATGCACGGTTTAGGAGAAACGACCGTTTCAAGTAACGGCGTTTCGCGAATGAAACTTTTTCCCTCGCCTTACTTTGAAACATAGGTTAAAGACCAAAAAGGGTTAATTAATGTATGAAACATTTATGGTAAGTGTGTTAGGCAGTTGGTAAGACACTCGCGAAGGAATCGCTTTAAAACTCGTAAAGGTTAAATTATTAAAAATGGTGGAGCCGCGGGTACCCGAGTGACTTAAGCAAATCAGTGAGCGCAAAACAAGCGTTGGAGTCTAAGTTAGTTAAAGTATAGATTTACAAGTGATTTTGGTTTAATTCCAACTTACTTGTTGTTTATAGGTTACCAGACTCGTCCCGAGCCTTTTATCACCCCAAGTCGCTCAGGCAAGTATTCTATCCGTTATACTGTTGTTGTGATGTATACATTTGTATATGCATGATCTTGCGATAAATGCATATTGGTTATTTAGCAAATTCTTGCGATATATTGTAGCATGTGATATGGTATATATGCATGCCTGTTTCATATTCTTGAAATATATATCTGTTGGTTCAGTTGATAATACCTATGCTAGAGAATAGCGGTAACTTGCATATACCCTTAGTATAGGGACCCAAAAGGTGAAAATATTTTCTAAAAACCGGGAGTCGAGGATCCGGAGTAATCTTGTATATATGGATATGGATATATATATATATATATATTTATATATATATATATGGTTATAGTTTTCCAAACTATTAATCGAATAAGGTTTATTCGATAACTTTAGCTTTATTTTATTATTGAATATTATTTGAATATTCATTCGAGGGCTTATGACTCTTTTATATATTATTATTGAATATTATTTGAATATTCATTTGAGGATCTATGACTCCGATTATTTGCTGATATATATTCTTTATTTTATTAAAGAATAAGGTGTTAATAATCAAACTTATTTTCGATTATTCAAATAAAGATAATACTTTCATATAAGTATATCTTTGGTTATTTAATACTCGTTTCAAGTATAAGTTTTAATACTTCTACTTCGATTATTTTTATAAAGATTATTCTTTATGGGAATATTATTTAAATAATAATATTCAGTCATTTTCTAAATATTCTGGGGACTGATTTACTTCATTAAATAAGCTTTACTCCAAACACTCTATAAAGTGTTTTCGAGTCTTCAAAATGATTTTTAAAGTCAGAGCGGATTCCAAAACTCATTTTTATATTTAAGATCTTCCTTTTTAAGGGGATTTAAATACTCGCTCAAAACCTAGGGAATCCGGCTCTGTGGTGTATTTTATATTCGCAACGAGGTTGCAGTTTTGGTAAATGAATTGATTACTTGCCCAACGTTCGGGAAGTAAGCCCATCTAATTGAGTCGGCATAAGCGACAGGCCGGGGTACGGTCTATGAAAGTGTAAGTGGCTGGGTGGCAGTCCATCAATGCGTGAGGGGCCGGGTAACGGTCTAGCGCGAGGTCCTAATGCGGCCAGGGTGATGACCGGTGAGGAATTCATCCATCTACAGTAGAAAAGGTTACTTATTGGTATCTTTGCCTGATCAGCAAGATATCTGGTTTATGCCAAAATTCTTTTCCTTTCCAAAATTCATTGGATGTTTCAAACTCTGTTCATACTTCATATAACAGAGGTTCCAGGAAATGTATAAAGAGATATATATATATGTGGATATATGTATATCGGGACTAAATAAAGTATCTCATAACTTTTTCATTCAATAATATTTCAAAGATTGAATCTATTCAAGTCTTAACTTGTGGTCTCATCTATGGGATGTTTTTCTTAAAACTTATAATACTTTGAACGGTGGTAGTTCAAGTAGCTTTATAAATGATATAAGCGTGGTGAAGTATTGGTAACTTCATTCCTTGTTTTTACTTATATCTAGTAAGTAATTATCTTACGCATGATAGAGATTCTATTAAGTATCCATTTAGATACTTATATTATTGTTATCACTATGTATTATCTTGCGAGCTGTAAGGCTCACTCTTGCTTTATTTCTTCATCACACAACAACAGTTAGGAGAGATGGCCAGACTCCAGCAGACCCAGCGCAAGCGCGTGGGAAGCGTCCCGCGTCTTCCCGATGACGTTATAGCTGCTATAGCTGCAGAGGTAGATCCATTGTAGTTCAGACCATCTACTTTTGAGAATCAAATTATGTATAATTATAACTTGTGGCAGATAATGGCAATTAACTGTAAATTTATCAAGTAATCATTTTGGGTTGTAATAACTTTTAAATGGTGGATTCAAAGACTTGTACTTATTTCAATTTCATCTCTGAGACTATAACGGGTTGTGGTGTGTGTTAGTATGGGGTCACAGCATGAGGTTATTTATTATTAATTAAGTGAAGTGATATTGTGGAAAGAAAGACCGTGACAACCCGGATCCCCGACCCCGGATCTGGGGGTGTTACATACATGGTTGATTATAGCCAAAGTGTGGCCCTAAATTGACTCGTATAAATGTGGTACCAAGAGGTGGTTAAAGGAAGTCAAATTGCATGTATATGATGTTAAAAGGTCAATGGTACCAATATATGGTGGCGAGTGACTCTTATAGGGCGCAAAGTGACTTTAATATGGTAAAGAGTGACTTACATGGTTGATTAGAGTCAAAATGTGGCCCAAAATTGACTTGTATAAAAGTGGTACCAAGAGGTGGTTAAAGGATGTTAAATTGCATGTACATGATGTTAACATGTCAATTGTACCGGTATATGGTGGCAAGTGACTCTAATAGAGTGCAAAGTGACTCTAATATGGTGAAGAGTGACTTACATGGTTGATTAGAGCCAAAATGTGGCCCAAAATTGACTCTTAGAAAAGTGGTACCAAGAGGTGGTTAAAGGATGTTAAATTGAATGTATATGATGTTAACATGTCAATCGTACCAATATATGGTGGAAAGGGACTATTATAGGGTGCAAAGTGACTCTAATATGGTGAAGAGTGACTTACATGGTTGATTAGAGCCAAAATGTGGCCCAAAATTGACTCGTACAAAAGTGGTACCAAGAGGTGGTTAAAGGATGTTAAATTGCATGTATATGATTTTAATATGTAAATTATATCAATATATGGTGGCAAGTGACTCTTATAGGGTGCAAAGTGACTCTAATATGTTGAAGAGTGACTTACATGGTTGATTAGAGCCAAAATGTGGCCCAAAATTGACTCTGACAAAAGTGGTACCAAAAGGTGGTTAAAGGATGTTAAATTGAATGTATATGATGTTAACATGTCAGTTGTACCAATATATGGTGGAAAGTGACTCTTATAGGGTGCAAAGTGACTCTAATATGGTGAAGAGTGACTTACATGGTTGATTAAAGCCAAAATATGGCTCAAAATTGACTCATACAAAACTAGTACCAAGAGGTGGTTAAAGGATGTTAAATTGAATGTATATGATGTTAATATGTAAATTGTACCAATATATGGTGGCAAGTGACTCTTATACGGTGCAAAGTGACTCTAATATAGTGAAGAGTGACTTACATGGTTGATTAGAGCTAAAGTGTAGCCCAAAATTGACTCGTATAAATGTGGTACCAAGAGGTGGTTAAAGGAAGTCAAATTGCATGTATATGATGTTAAAAGGTCAATGGTACCAATATATGGTGGAAAGTGACTCTTATAGGTCGCAAAGTGACTTTATTATGGTGAAGAGTGACTTACATGGTTGATTAGAGCCAAAATGTGGCCCAAAATTGACTTGTATAAAAGTGGTCCCAAGAGGTGGTTAAAGGATGTTAAATTGCATGTACATGATGTTAACATGTCAATTGTACCAATATATGGTGGCAAGTGACTCTAATAGGGTACAAAGTGACTCTAATATGGTGAAGAGTGACTTAAATGGTTGATTAGAGCCAAAATGTGGCCCAAAATTGACTCTTACAAAAGTGGAACCAAGAGGTGGTTAAAGGATGTTAAATTGAATGTATATGATGTTAACATGTCAATTGTACCAATATATGGTGGAAAGGGACTCTTATAGGGTGCAAAGTGACTCTAATATGGTGAAAAGTGACTTACGTGGTTGATTAGAGCCAAAATGTTGCCCAAAATTGACTCGTACAAAAGTGGTACCAAGAGGTGGTTAAAGGATGTTAAATTGCATGTATATGATTTTAATATGTAAATTGTATCAATATATGCTGGCAAGTGACTCTTATATGGTGCAAAGTGACTCTTTTATAGTGAAGAGTGACTTACATGGTTGATTAAAGCCAAAATGTGGCCCAAAATTGACTCTTACAAAAGTGGTACCAAGAGGTGGTTAAAGGATGTTAAATTGAATGTATATGATGTTAACATGTCAATTGTACCAAAATATGGTGGAAAGTGACTCTTATAGGGTGCAAAGTAACTCTAATATGGTGAAGAGTGACTTATATGGTTGATTAGGGCCAAAATGTGGCCCAAAATTGACTCGTACAAAAGTGGTACCAAGAGGTGGTTAAAGGATGTTAAATTGCATTTATATGATGTTAATATATAAATTGTACCAATATATGGTGGCAAGTGACTCTTATAGGGTGCAAAGGGACTCTAATATGGTGAAGAGTGCCTTACATGGTTGATTAGAGCCAAAGGGTGGCCCAAAATTGACTCGTATAAAAGTGGTACCAAGATGTGGTTAAAGGATGTTAAATTGAATGTATATCATGTTAACATGTCAATTGTACCAATATATGGTGACAAGTGACTCTTATCGGGTGCAAAATGACTCTAATATGGTGAAGAGTGACTTACATGGTTGATTAGAGCTAAAATATGGCCCAAAATTGACTCTTATAAACGTGGTACCAAGAGGTGGTTAAAGGATGTTAAATTGCATGTATATGATGTTAACATATCAATTGTACCGATATATGGTGGCAAGTGATTCTAATAGGGTGCAAAGTGACTCTAATATGGCGAAGAGTGACTTACATGGTTGATTAGACTCGTATAAAAGTGGTACCAAGAGGTGGTTAAAGGATGTTAAATTGCATGTATATGATGTTAACATGTAAATTGTACCAATATATGGTGGGAAATGACTCTAATTGGGTGTAATGTGACTCTAATATGGCAAAGAGTGACTTACATGGTTGATTAGTGCTAAAATGTTGCCCAAAATTGACTCGTATAAAACTCATACTAGGAGGTGGTTAAAGGATGTTAAATTGCATGTATATGATGTTAACATGTCTATTATACCAATATATGGTGGCAAGTGACTCTTATAGGGTACAATGTGACTCTAATATGGTGAAGAGTGACTTACATGGTTGATTAGAGCCAAAGTGTGGCCCAAACTTGACTCGTATAAATGTGGTACCTAGAGGTGGTTAAAGGAAGTAAAATTGCATGTATATGATGTTAAAAGGTCAATGGTACCGATATATGGTAGCAATTGACTCTTATAGGGAGCAAAGTGACTTTAAAATGGTGAAGAGTGAAATACATGGTTGATTAGAGCCAAAATGTGGCCCAAAATTGACTCGTATAAAAGTGGTACCAAGAGGTGGTTAAATGATGTTAAATTGCATGTATATGATGTTAACATGTCAATTGTACCGGTATATGGCGGCAAGTGATTCTAATAGGGTGCAAAGTTACTTTAATAGGGTGAAAAATGACTGTAATATGGTGAAGAGTGACTTACATGGTTGATTAGAGCCAAAATATGGTCCAAAATTGACTCGTATAAATGTGGTACCAAGAGGTGGTTAAAGGATGTTAAATTGCATGTATATGATGTTAACATGTCAATTGTACCAATATATGGTGGCAAGTGATTCTAATAGGGTGCAAAGTGACTCTAATATGGTGAAAAGTGACTTACATGGTTGATTAGACTCGTATAAAAGTGGTACCAAGAGGTGGTTAAAGACTGTTAAATTGAATGTATATGATGTTAACATGTAAATTATACCAATATATGGTAGCCAATGACTCTAATTGGGTGCAATGTGAGTCTAATATGGTGAAGAGTGACTTACATGGTTGAAAAGAGCCAAAATGTTGCCTAAAAATGACTCGTATAAAAGTGTTACTAAGAGGTGGTCGAAGGATGATAAATTGCATGTATATGATGTTAACATGTCAATTATACCAATATATGGTGACAAGTGACTCTTATAGGGTGAAATGTGAGTCTAATATGGTGAAAAGTGACTTACATGGTTGATTATAGCCAAAGCGTGGCCCTAAATTGACTCGTATAAATGTGGTACCAAGAGGTGGTTAAAGGAAGTCAAATTGCATGTATATGATGTTAAAAGGTCAATGGTACCAATATATGGTGGCAAGTGACTCTTATAGGGCGCAAAGTGACTTTAATATGGTAAAGAGTGACTTACATGGTTGATTAGAGCCAAAATGTGGCCCAAAATTGACTTGTATAAAAGTGGTACCAAGAGGTGGTTAAAGGATGTTAAATTGCATGTACATGATGTTAACATGTCAATTGTACCGGTATATGGTGGCAAGTGACTCTAATAGAGTGCAAAGTGACTCTAATATGGTGAAGAGTGACTTACATGGTTGATTAGAGCCAAAATGTGGCCCAAAATTGACTCTTACAAAAGTGGTACCAAGAGGTGGTTAAAGGATGTTAAATTGAATGTATATGATGTTAACATGTCAATCGTACCAATATATGGTGGAAAGGGACTATTATAGGGTGCAAAGTGACTCTAATATGGTGAAGAGTGACTTACATGGTTGATTAAAGCCAAAATGTGGCCCAAAATTGACTCGTACAAAAGTGATACCAAGAGGTGGTTAAAGGATGTTAAATTGCATGTATATGATTTTAATATGTAAATTGTATCAATATATGGTGGCAAGTGACTCTTATAGGGTGCAAAGTGACTCTAATATGGTGAAGAGTGACTTACATGGTTTTTTAGAGCTAAAATGTGGCCCAAAATTGACTCTGACGAAAGTGGTACCAAAAGGTGGTTAAAGGATGTTAAATTGAATGTATATGATGTTAACATGTCAATTGTACCAATATATGGTGGAAAGTGACTCTTATAGGGTGCAAAGGGACTCTAATATGGTGAAGAGTGACTTACATGGTTGATTAAAGCCAAAATGTGGCCCAAAATTGACTCGTACAAAACTAGTACCAAGAGGTGGTTAAAGGATGTTAAATTGAATGTATATGATGTTAATATGTAAATTGTGCCAATATATGGTGGCAAGTGACTCTTATACGGTGCAAAGTGACTCTAATATAGTGAAGAGTGACTTACATGGTTGATTATAGCTAAAGTGTGGCCCAAAATTGACTCGTATAAAAGTGGTACCAAGAGGTGGTTAAAGGATGTTAAATTGCATGTGTATCATGTTAACATGTCAATTGTACCAATATATGGTGACAACTGACTCTTATAGGGTGCAAAGTGACTCTAATATGGTGAAGAGTGACTTACATGGTTGATTAGAGCCAAAATGTGGCCCAAAATTGACTCGTACAAAAGTGGTACCACGAGGTGGTTAAAGGATGTTAAATTGCATGTATATGATGTTAACATGTCAATTGTACCGATATATGGTGGCAAGTGATTCTAATAGGGTGCAAAGTGACTCTAATATGGCGAAGAGTGACTTACATGGTTGATTAGACTCGTATAAACGTGGTACCAAGAGGTGGTTAAAGGATGTTAAATTGCATGTATATGATGTTAACATGTAAATTGTACCAGTATATGGTGGGAAATGACTCTAATTGGGGGTAATGTGACTCTAATATGGTGAAGAGTGACTTACATGGTTGATTAGAGCCAAATTGTTGCCCAAAATTGACTCTTATAAAAGTTGTACTAAGAGGTGGTTAAAGGATGTTAAATTGCCTGTATATGATGTTAACATACCAATTATACCAATATATGGTGGCAAGTGAATCTTATAGGGTGCAATGTGACTCTAATATGGTGAAGAGTGACTTACATGGTTGATTAGAGCCAAAGTGTGGCCCAAACTTGACTCGTATAAATGTGGTACCAAGAGGTGGTTAAAGGAAGTCAAATTGAATGTATATGATGTTAAAAGGTCAATGGTACCAATATATGATGGCAAGTGACTCTTATAGGGAGCAAAGTGACTTCAAAGTGGTGAAGAGTGAATTACATGGTTGATTGGAGCCAACATGTGGCCCAAAATTGACTCGTATAAAAGTGGTACTAAGAGGTGGTCGAAGGATGATAAATTGCATGTATATGATGTTAACATGTCAATTATACCAATATATGGTGACAAGTGACTCTTATAGGGTGAAATGTGACTCTAATATGGTGAAAAGTGACTTACATGGTTGATTATAGCCAAAGTGTGGCCCTAAATTGACTCGTATAAATGTGGTACCAAGAGGTGGTTAAAGGAAGTCAAATTGCATGTATATGATGTTAAAAGGTCAATGGTACCAATATATGGTGGCAAGTGACTCTTATAGGGCGCAAAGTGACTTTAATATGGTAAAGAGTGACTTACATGGTTGATAAGAGCCAAAATGTGGCCCAAAATTGACTTGTATAAAAGTGGTACCAAGAGGTGGTTAAAGGATGTTAAATTGCATGTACATGATGTTAACATGTCAATTGTACCGGTATATGGTGGCAAGTGACTCTAATAGAGTGCAAAGTGACTCTAATATGGTGAAGAGTGACTTACATGGTTGATTAAAGCCAAAATGTAGCCCAAAATTGACTTTTACAAAAGTGGTACCAAGAGGTGGTTAAAGGATATTAAATTGAATGTATATGATGTTAACATGTCAATCGTACCAATATATGGTGGAAAGGGACTATTATAGGGTGCAAAGTGACTCTAATATGGTGAAGAGTGACTTACATGGTTGATTAGAGCCAAAATGTGGCCCAAAATTGACTCGTACAAAAGTGGTACCAAGAGGTGGTTAAAGGATGTTAAATTGCATGTATATGATTTTAATATGTAAATTGTATCAATATATGGTGGCAAGTGACTCTTATAGGGTGCAAAGTGACTCTAATATGGTTAAGAGTGACTTACATGGCTGATTAGAGCCAAAATGTGGCCCAAAATTGACTCTGACAAAAGTGGTACCAAAAGGTGGTTAAAGGATGTTAAATTGAATGTATATGATGTTAACATGTCAATTGTACCAATATATGGTGGAAAGTGACTATTATAGGGTGCAAAGTGACTCTAATACGGTGAAGAGTGACTTACATGGTTGATTAAAGCCAAAATGTGGCCCAAAATTGACTCTTACAAAAGTGGTACCAAGAGGTGGTTAAAGGATGTTAAATTGAATGTATATGATGTTAACATGTCAATCGTACCAATATATGGTGGAAAGGGACTATTATAGGGTGCAAAGTGACTCTAATATGGTGAAGAGTGACTTACATGGTTGATTAGAGCCAAAATGTGGCCCAAAATTGACTCGTACAAAAGTGGTACCAAGAGGTGGTTAAAGGATGTTAAATTGCATGTATATGATTTTAATATGTAAATTGTATCAATATATGGTGGCAAGTGACTCTTATAGGGTGCAAAGTGACTCTAATATGGTGAAGAGTGACTTACATGGTTTTTTAGAGCCAAAACGTGGCCCAAAATTGACTCTGACGAAAGTGGTACCAAAAGGTGGTTAAAGGATGTTAAATTGAATGTATATGATGTTAACATGTCAATTGTACCAATATATGGTGGAAAGTGACTCTTATAGGGTGCAAAGTGACTCTAATATGGTGAAGAGTGACTTACATGGTTGATTAAAGCCAAAATGTGGCCCAAAATTGACTCGTACAAAACTAGTACCAAGAGGTGGTTAAAGGATGTTAAATTGAATTTATATGATGTTAATATGTAAATTGTGCCAATATATGGTGGCAAGTGACTCTTATACGGTGCAAAGTGACTCTAATATAGTGAAGAGTGACTTACATGGTTGATTAGAGCTAAAGTGTGGCCCAAAATTGACTCGTATAAAAGTGGTACCAAGAGGTGGTTAAAGGATGTTAAATTGCATGTGTATCATGTTAACATGTCAATTGTACCAATATAAGGTGACAAGTGACTCTTATAGGGTGCAAAGTGACTCTAATATGGTGAAGAGTGACTTACATGGTTGATTAGAGCCAAAATGTGGCCCAAAATTGACTCGTACAAAAGTGGTACCACGAGGTGGTTAAAGAATGTTAAATTGGATGTATATGATGTTAACATGTCAATTGTACCGATATATGGTGGCAAGTGATTCTAATAGGGTGCAAAGTGACTCTAATATGGCGAAGAGTGACTTACATGGTTGATTAGACTCGTATAAACGTGGTACCAAGAGGTGGTTAAAGGATGTTAAATTGCATGTATATGATGTTAACATGTAAATTGTACCAGTATATGGTGGGAAATGACTCTAATTGGGGGTAATGTGACTCTAATATGGTGAAGAGTGACTTACATGGTTGATTAGAGCCAAATTGTTGCCCAAAATTGACTCTTATAAAAGTTGTGCTAAGAGGTGGTTAAAGGATGTTAAATTGCATGTATATGATGTTAACATACCAATTATGCCAATATATGGTGGCAAGTGAATCTTATAGGGTGCAATGTGACTCTAATATGGTGAAGAGTGACTTACATGGTTGATTAGAGCCAAAGTGTGGCCCAAACTTGACTCGTATAAATGTGGTACCAAGAGGTGGTTAAAGGAAGTCAAATTGAATGTATATGATGTTAAAAGGTCAATGGTACCAATATATGGTGGCAAGTGACTCTTATTGGGAGCAAAGTGACTTCAAAGTGGTGAAGAGTGAATTACATGGTTGATTAGAGCCAACATGTGGCCCAAAATTGACTCGTATAAAAGTGGTACTAAGAGGTGGTCGAAGGAGGATAAATTGCATGTATATGATGTTAACATGTCAATTATACCAATATATGGTGACAAGTGACTCTTATAGGGTGAAATGTGACTCTAATATGGTGAAAAGTGACTTACATGGTTGATTATAGCCAAAGTGTGGCCCTAAATTGACTCGTATAAATGTGGTACCAAGAGGTGGTTAAAGGAAGTCAAATTGCATGTATATAATGTTAAAAGGTCAATGGTACCAATATATGGTGGCAAGTGACTCTTATAGGGCGCAAAGTGACTTTAATATGGTAAAGAGTGACTTACATGGTTGATTAGAGCCAAAATGTGGCCCAAAATTGACTTGTATAAAAGTGGTACCAAGAGGTGGTTAAAGGATGTTAAATTGCATGTACATGATGTTAACATGTCAATTGTACTGGTATATGGTGGCAAGTGACTCTAATAGAGTGCAAAGTGACTCTAATATGGTGAAGAGTGACTTACATGGTTGATTAAAGCCAAAATGTGGCCCAAAATTGACTCTTACAAAAGTGGTACCAAGAGGTGGTTAAAGGATGTTAAATTGAATGTATATGATGTTAACATGTCAATCGTACCAATATATGGTGGAAAGGGACTATTATAGGGTGCAAAGTGACTCTAATATGGTGAAGAGTGACTTACATGGTTGATTAGAGCCAAAATGTGGCCCAAAATTAACTCGTACAAAAGTGGTACCAAGAGGTGGTTAAAGGATGTTAATTGCATGTATATGATTTTAATATGTAAATTGTATCAATATATGGTGGCAAGTGACTCTTATAGGGTGCAAAGTGACTCTAATATGGTGAAGAGTGACTTACATGGTTGATTAAAGCCAAAATGTGGCCCAAAATTGACTCTTACAAAAGTGGTACCAAGAGGTGGTTAAAGGATGTTAAATTGAATGTATATGATGTTAACATGTCAATCGTACCAATATATGGTGGAAAGGGACTATTATAGGGTGCAAAGTGACTCTAATATGGTGAAGAGTGACTTACATGGTTGATTAGAGCCAAAATGTGGCCCAAAATTGACTCGTACAAAAGTGGTACCAAGAGGTGGTTAAAGGATGTTAAATTGCATGTGTATCATGTTAAATGTCAATTGTACCAATATATGGTGACAAGTGACTCTTATAGGGTGCAAAGTGACTCTAATATGGTGAAGAGTGACTTACATGGTTGATTAGAGCCAAAATGTGGCCCAAAATTGACTCGTACAAAAGTGGTACCAAGAGGTGGTTAAAGGATGTTAAATTGCATGTATATGATGTTAACATGTCAATTTTACCGATATATGGTGGCAAGTGATTCTAATAGGGTGCAAAGTGACTCTAATATGGCGAAGAGTGACTTACATGGTTGATTAGACTCGTATAAACGTGGTACCAAGAGGTGGTTAAAGGATGTTAAATTGCATGTATATGATGTTAACATGTAAATTGTACCAATATATGGTGGGAAATGACTCTAATTGGGGGTAATGTGACTCTAATATGGTGAAGAGTGACTTATATGGTTGATTAGAGCCAAATTGTTGCCCAAAATTGACTCTTATAAAAGTTGTACTAAGAGGTGGTTAAAGGATGTTAAATTGCATGTATATGATGTTAACATACCAATTATACCA
The DNA here is from genome assembly GCF_009905375.1 of Apium graveolens. Lineage (NCBI taxonomy): Eukaryota > Viridiplantae > Streptophyta > Magnoliopsida > Apiales > Apiaceae > Apium > Apium graveolens. Next base: position 68,542 of record NW_027418785.1, on the reverse strand, counting down.
ATATATGATGGCAAGTGAATCTTATAGGGTGCAATGTGACTCTAATATGGTGAAGAGTGACTTACATGGTTGATTAGAGCCAAAGTGTGGCCCAAACTTGACTCGTATAAATGTGGTACCAAGAGGTGGTTAAAGGAAGTCAAATTGAATGTATATGATGTTAAAAGGTCAATGGTACCAATATATGGTGGCAAGTGACTCTTATAGGGAGCAAAGTGACTTCAAAGTGGTAAAGAGTGAATTACATGGTTGATTAGAGCCAACATGTGGCCCAAAATTGACTCGTATAAAAGTGGTACCAAGAGGTGGTTAAAGGATGTTAAATTGCATGTATATGATGTTAACATGTCAATTGTACCGATATATGGTGGAAAGTGATTCTAATAGGGTACAAAGTGACTCTAATAGGGTGAACAATGACTCTAATATGGTGAAGAGTGACTTACATGGTTGATTATAGCCAAAATGTGGCCCAAAATTGACTCGTATAAATGTGGTACCAAGAGGTGGTTAAAGGATGTTAAATTTCATGTATATGATGTTAACATGTCAATTGTACCAATATATGGTGGCAAGTGATTCTAATAGGGTGCAAAGTGACTCTGATATGGTGAAAAGTGAATTACATGGTTGATTGGCTCATATAAAAGTGGTACCAAGAGGTGGTTAAAGAATGTTAAATTGCATGTATATGATGTTAACATGTAAATTATACCAATATATGGTGGCCAATGACCCTAATTGGGTGCAATGTGAGTCTAATATGGTGAAGAGTGACTTACATGGTTGATAAGAGCCAAAATGTTGCCTAAAATTGACTCGTATAAAAGTGGTACTAAGAGGTGGTTAAAGGATGATAAATTGCATATATACGATGTTAACATGTCAATTATACCAATATATGGTGACAAGTGACTCTTATAGGGTGAAATGTGACTCTAATATGGTGAAAAGTGACTTACATGGTTGATTAGAGCCAAATTGTGGCCCTAAATTGACACGTATAAATGTGGTACCAAGAGGTGGTTAAAGGAAGTCAAATTGGATGTATATGATGTTAAAAGGTCAATGGTACCAATATATGGTGACAAGTGACTCTTATAGGGTGAAATGTGACTCTAATATGGTGAAAAGTGACTTACATGGTTGATTATAGCCAAAGTGTGGCCCTAAATTGACTCGTATAAATGTGGTACCAAGAGGTGGTTAAAGGAAGTCAAATTGCATGTATATGATGTTAAAAGGTCAATGGTACCAATATATGGTGGCAAGTGACTCTTATAGGGCGCAAAGTGACTTTAATATGGTAAAGAGTGACTTACATGGTTGATAAGAGCCAAAATGTGGCCCAAAATTGACTTGTATAAAAGTGGTACCAAGAGGTGGTTAAAGGATGTTAAATTGCATGTACATGATGTTAACATGTCAATTGTACCGGTATATGGTGGCAAGTGACTCTAATAGAGTGCAAAGTGACTCTAATATGGTGAAGAGTGACTTACATGGTTGATTAAAGCCAAAATGTAGCCCAAAATTGACTTTTACAAAAGTGGTACCAAGAGGTGGTTAAAGGATATTAAATTGAATGTATATGATGTTAACATGTCAATCGTACCAATATATGGTGGAAAGGGACTATTATAGGGTGCAAAGTGACTCTAATATGGTGAAGAGTGACTTACATGGTTGTTTAGAGCCAAAATGTGGCCCAAAATTGACTCGTACAAAAGTGGTACCAAGAGGTGGTTAAAGGATGTTAAATTGCATGTATATGATTTTAATATGTAAATTGTATCAATATATGGTGGCAAGTGACTCTTATAGGGTGCAAAGTGACTCTAATATGGTTAAGAGTGACTTACATGGTTGATTAGAGCCAAAATGTGGCCCAAAATTGACTCTGACAAAAGTGGTACCAAAAGGTGGTTAAAGGATGTTAAATTGAATGTATATGATGTTAACATGTCAATTGTACCAATATATGGTGGAAAGTGACTATTATAGGGTGCAAAGTGACTCTAATACGGTGAAGAGTGACTTACATGGTTGATTAAAGCCAAAATGTGGCCCAAAATTGACTCTTACAAAAGTGGTACCAAGAGGTGGTTAAAGGATGTTAAATTGAATGTATATGATGTTAACATGTCAATCGTACCAATATATGGTGGAAAGGGACTATTATAGGGTGCAAAGTGACTCTAATATGGTGAAGAGTGACTTACATGGTTGATTAGAGCCAAAATGTGGCCCAAAATTGACTCGTACAAAAGTGGTACCAAGAGGTGGTTAAAGGATGTTAAATTGCATGTATATGATTTTAATATGTAAATTGTATCAATATATGGTGGCAAGTGACTCTTATAGGGTGCAAAGTGACTCTAATATGGTGAAGAGTGACTTACATGGTTTTTTAGAGCCAAAACGTGGCCCAAAATTGACTCTGACGAAAGTGGTACCAAAAGGTGGTTAAAGGATGTTAAATTGAATGTATATGATGTTAACATGTCAATTGTACCAATATATGGTGGAAAGTGACTCTTATAGGGTGCAAAGTGACTCTAATATGGTGAAGAGTGACTTACATGGTTGATTAAAGCCAAAATGTGGCCCAAAATTGACTCGTACAAAACTAGTACCAAGAGGTGGTTAAAGGATGTTAAATTGAATTTATATGATGTTAATATGTAAATTGTGCCAATATATGGTGGCAAGTGACTCTTATACGGTGCAAAGTGACTCTAATATAGTGAAGAGTGACTTACATGGTTGATTAGAGCTAAAGTGTGGCCCAAAATTGATTCGTATAAAAGTGGTACCAAGAGGTGGTTAAAGGATGTTAAATTGCATGTGTATCATGTTAACATGTCAATTGTACCAATATAAGGTGACAAGTGACTCTTATAGGGTGCAAAGTGACTCTAATATGGTGAAGAGTGACTTACATGGTTGATTAGAGCCAAAATGTGGCCCAAAATTGACTCGTACAAAAGTGGTACCACGAGGTGGTTAAAGAATGTTAAATTGCATGTATATGATGTTAACATGTCAATTGTACCGATATATGGTGGCAAGTGATTCTAATAGGGTGCAAAGTGACTCTAATATGGCGAAGAGTGACTTACATGGTTGATTAGACTCGTATAAACGTGGTACCAAGAGGTGGTTAAAGGATGTTAAATTGCATGTATATGATGTTAACATGTAAATTGTACCAGTATATGGTGGGAAATGACTCTAATTGGGGGTAATGTGACTCTAATATGGTGAAGAGTGACTTACATGGTTGATTAGAGCCAAATTGTTGCCCAAAATTGACTCTTATAAAAGTTGTACTAAGAGGTGGTTAAAGGATGTTAAATTGCATGTATATGATGTTAACATACCAATTATGCCAATATATGGTGGCAAGTGAATCTTATAGGGTGCAATGTGACTCTAATATGGTGAAGAGTGACTTACATGGTTGATTAGAGCCAAAGTGTGGCCCAAACTTGACTCGTATAAATGTGGTACCAAGAGGTGGTTAAAGGAAGTCAAATTGAATGTATATAATGTTAAAAGGTCAATGGTACAATTATATGGTGGCAAGTGACTCTTATTGGGAGCAAAGTGACTGCAAAGTGGTGAAGAGTGAATTACATGGTTGATTAGAGCCAACATGTGGCCCAAAATTGACTCGTATAAAAGTGGTACTAAGAGGTGGTCGAAGGATGATAAATTGCATGTATATGATGTTAACATGTCAATTATACCAATATATGGTGACAAGTGACTCTTATAGGGTGAAATGTGACTCTAATATGGTGAAAAGTGACTTACATGGTTGATTATAGCCAAAGTGTGGCCCTAAATTGACTCGTATAAATGTGGTACCAAGAGGTGGTTAAAGGAAGTCAAATTGCATGTATATAATGTTAAAAGGTCAATGGTACCAATATATGGTGGCAAGTGACTCTTATAGGGCGCAAAGTGACTTTAATATGGTAAAGAGTGACTTACATGGTTGATTAGAGCCAAAATGTGGCCCAAAATTGACTTGTATAAAAGTGGTACCAAGAGGTGGTTAAAGGATGTTAAATTGCATGTACATGATGTTAACATGTCAATTGTACCGGTATATGGTGGCAAGTGACTCTAATAGAGTGCAAAGTGACTCTAATATGGTGAAGAGTGACTTACATGGTTGATTAAAGCCAAAATATGGCCCAAAATTGACTCTTACAAAAGTGGTACCAAGAGGTGGTTAAAGGATGTTAAATTGAATGTATATGATGTTAACATGTCAATCGTACCAATATATGGTGGAAAGGGACTATTATAGGGTGCAAAGTGACTCTAATATGGTGAAGAGTGACTTACATGGTTGATTAGAGCCAAAATGTGGCCCAAAATTGACTCGTACAAAAGTGGTACCAAGAGGTGGTTAAAGGATGTTAAATTGCATGTATATGATTTTAATATGTAAATTGTATCAATATATGGTGGCAAGTGACTCTTATAGGGTGCAAAGTGACTCTAATATGGTGAAGAGTGACTTACATGGTTGATTAAAGCCAAAATGTGGCCCAAAATTGACTCTTACAAAAGTGGTACCAAGAGGTGGTTAAAGGATGTTAAATTGAATGTATATGATGTTAACATGTCAATCGTACCAATATATGGTGGAAAGGGACTATTATAGGGTGCAAAGTGACTCTAATATGGTGAAGAGTGACTTACATGGTTGATTAGAGCCAAAATGTGGCCCAAAATTGACTCGTACAAAAGTGGTACCAAGAGGTGGTTAAAGGATGTTAAATTGCATGTGTATCATGTTAAATGTCAATTGTACCAATATATGGTGACAAGTGACTCTTATAGGGTGCAAAGTGACTCTAATATGGTGAAGAGTGACTTACATGGTTGATTAGAGCCAAAATGTGGCCCAAAATTGACTCGTACAAAAGTGGTACCAAGAGGTGGTTAAAGGATGTTAAATTGCATGTATATGATGTTAACATGTCAATTTTACCGATATATGGTGGCAAGTGATTCTAATAGGGTGCAAAGTGACTCTAATATGGCGAAGAGTGACTTACATGGTTGATTAGACTCGTATAAACGTGGTACCAAGAGGTGGTTAAAGGATGTTAAATTGCATGTATATGATGTTAACATGTAAATTGTACCAATATATGGTGGGAAATGACTCTAATTGGGGGTAATGTGACTCTAATATGGTGAAGAGTGACTTATATGGTTGATTAGAGCCAAATTGTTGCCCAAAATTGACTCTTATAAAAGTTGTACTAAGAGGTGGTTAAAGGATGTTAAATTGCATGTATATGATGTTAACATACCAATTATACCAATATATGATGGCAAGTGAATCTTATAGGGTGCAATGTGACTCTAATATGGTGAAGAGTGACTTACATGGTTGATTAGGGCCAAAGTGTGGCCCAAACTTGACTCGTATAAATGTGGTACCAAGAGGTGGTTAAAGGAAGTCAAATTGAATGTATATGATGTTAAAAGGTCAATGGTACCAATATATGGTGGCAAGTGACTCTTATAGGGAGCAAAGTGACTTCAAAGTGGTGAAGAGTGAATTACATGGTTGATTAGAGCCAACATGTGGCCCAAAATTGACTCCTATAAAAGTGGTAACAAGAGGTGGTTAAAGGATGTTAAATTGCATGTATATGATGTTAACATGTCAATTGTACCGATATATGGTGGCAAGTGATTCTAATAGGGTACAAAGTGACTCTAATAGGGTGAACAATGACTCTAATATGGTGAAGAGTGACTTACATGGTTGATTATAGCCAAAATGTGGCCCAAAATTGACTCGTATAAATGTGGTACCAAGAGGTGGTTAAAGGATGTTAAATTTCATGTATATGATGTTAACATGTCAATTGTACCAATATATGGTGGCAAGTGATTCTAATAGGGTGCAAAGTGACTCTGATATGGTGAAAAGTGAATTACATGGTTGATTGGCTCATATAAAAGTGGTACCAAGAGGTGGTTAAAGAATGTTAAATTGCATGTATATGATGTTAACATGTAAATTATACCAATATATGGTGGCCAATGACCCTAATTGGGTGCAATGTGAGTCTAATATGGTGAAGAGTGACTTACATGGTTGATAAGAGCCAAAATGTTGCCTAAAATTGACTCGTATAAAAGTGGTACTAAGAGGTGGTTAAAGGATGATAAATTGCATATATACGATGTTAACATGTCAATTATACCAATATATGGTGACAAGTGACTCTTATAGGGTGAAATGTGACTCTAATATGGTGAAAAGTGACTTACATGGTTGATTAGAGCCAAATTGTGGCCCTAAATTGACACGTATAAATGTGGTACCAAGAGGTGGTTAAAGGAAGTCAAATTGGATGTATATGATGTTAAAAGGTCAATGGTACCAATATATGGTGGCAAGTGAATCTTATAGGGCGCAAAGTGACTTTAATATGGGGAAGAGTGACTTACATGGTTGATTAGAGCCAAAATGTGGCCCAAAATTGACTTGTATAAAAGTGGTACCAAGAGGTGGTTAAAGGATGTTAAATTGCATGTACATGATGTTAAAATGTCAATTGTACCGGTATATGGTGGCAAGTGACTCTAATAGAGTGCAAAGTGATTCTAATATGGTGAAGAGTGACTTACATGGTTGATTAGAGCCAAAATGTGGCCCAAAATTGACTCGTACAAAAGTGGTACCAAGAGGTGGTTAAAGGATGTTAAATTGCATGTATATGATTTTAATATGTAAATTGTATCAATATATGGTGGCAAGTGACTCTTATAGGGTGCAAAGTGACTCTAATATGGTGAAGAGTGACTTACATGGTTGATTAGAGCCAAAATGTGGCCCAAAATTGACTCGTATAAAAGTGGTACTAAGAGGTGGTTAAAGGATGATAAATTGCATGTATATGATGTTAACATGTCAATTATACAAATATATGGTGACAAGTGACTCTTATAGGGTGAAATGTGACTCTAATATGGTGAAAAGTGACTTACATGGTTGATTAGAGCCAAAGTGTGGCCCTAAATTGACTCGTATAAATGTTTTTACAAGAGGTGGTTAAAGGAAGTCAAATTGCATGTATATGATGTTAAAAGGTCAATGGTACCAATATATGGTGGAAAGTGACTCTTATAGGGTGCAAAGTGACTCTAATATGGTGAAAAGTGACTTACATGGTTGATTAAAGCCAAAATGTGGCCCAAAATTGACTCATACAAAACTAGTACCAAGAGGTGGTTAAAGGATGTTAAATTGCATGTATATGATGTCAATATGTAAATTGTACCAATATATGGTGGCAAGTGACTCTAATATAGTGAAGAGTGACTTGCATGGTTGATTAGAGCTAAAGTGTGGCCCAAAATTGACTCGTATAAAAGTGGTACCAAGAGGTGGTTAAAGGATGTTAAATTGCAGGTGTAGCATGTTAACATGTCAATTGTACCAATATATGGTGACAAGTGACTCTTATAGAGTGCAAAGTGACTCTAATATGGTGAAGAGTGAATTACATGGTTGATTAGAGCCAAAATGTGACCCAAAATTGACTCGTACAAAAGTGGTACCAAGAGGTGGTTAAAGGATGTTAAATTGCATGTATATGATGTTAACATGTCAATTGTACCGATATATGGTGGCAAGTGATTCTAATAGGGTGCAAAGTGACTCTAATATGGCGAAGAGTGACTTACATGATTGATTAGAGTCGTATAAACGTGGTACCAAGAGGTGGTTAAAGGATGTTAAATTGCATGTATATGATGTTAACATGTAAATTGTACCAATATATGGTGGGAAATGACTCTAATTGGGTGTAATGTGACTCTAATATGGTGAAGAGTGATTTACATGGTTGATTAGAGCCAAAATGTTGCCCAAAATTGACTCTTATAAAAGTTGTACTAAGAGGTGGTTAAAGGATGTTAAATTGAATGTATATGATGTTAACATACCAATTATACCAATATATGGTGGCAAGTGACTCTTATAGGGTGCAATGTGACTCTAATATGGTGAAGAGTGACTTACATGGTTGATTAGAGCCAAAGTGTGGCCAAAACTTGACTCGTATAAATGTGGTACCAATAGGTTGTTAAAGGAAGTCAAATTGAATGTATATGATGTTAAAAGGTCAATGGTACCGATATATGGTGGCAACTGGCTCTTATAGGGAGCAAAGTGACTTCAAAGTGGTGAAGAGTGAATTACATGGTTGATTAGAGCCAAAATGTGGCCCAAAATTGACTCGTATAAAAGTGGTACCAAGAGGTGGTTAAAGTATGTTAAATTGCATGTATATGATGTTAACATGTCAATTGTACTGATATATGGTGGCAAGTGATTCTAATAGGGTACAAAGTGACTCTAATAGGGTGAAAAATGACTCTAATATGGTGAAGAGTGACTTACATGGTTGATTATAGCCAAAATGTGGCCCAAAATTGACTCGTATAAATGTGGTACCAAGAGGTGGTTAAAGGATGTTAAATTGCATGTATATGATGTTAACATGTCAATTGTACCAATATATGGTGGCAAGTGATTCTAATAGGGTGCAAAGTGACTCTGATATGGTGAAAAGTGACTTATATGGTTGATTAGACTCGTATAAAAGTGGTACCAAGAGGTGGTTAAAGGATGTTAAATTGCATGTATATGATGTTAACATGTATTTTTTACCAATATATGGTGGCCAATGACTCTAATTGGATGCTATGTGACTCTAATATGATGAAGAGTGACTTACATGGTTGATTAGTGCCAAAATGTTGCCCAAAATTGACTCGTATAAAAATGGTACTAAGAGGTGGTTAAAGGATGTTAAATTGCATGTATATGATCTTAACATGTCAATTATACCAATATATGGTGGCAAGTGACTCTTATAGGGTGAAATGTGACTCTAATATGGTGAAAAAGGACTTACATGATTGATTAGAGCCAAAGTGTGGCCCTAAATTGACTCGTATAAATGTGGTACCAAGAGGTTGTTAAAGGAAGTCAAATTGCATGTATATGATGTTAAAAGGTCAATGGTACCAATATATGGTGGAAAGTGACTCTTATAGGGTGCAAAGTGACTCTAATATGGTGAAGAGTGACTTACATGGTTGATTAAAGCCAAAATGTGGCCCAAAATTGACTCGTACAAAACTAGTACCAAGAGGTGGTTAAAGGATGTTAAATTGCATGTATATGATGTCAATATGTAAATTGTACCAATATATGGTGGCAAATGACACTTATAGGGTGCAATGTGACTCTAATATAGTGAAGAGTGACTTACATGGTTGATTAGAGCTAAAGTGTGGCCCAAAATTGACTCGTATAAAAGTGGTACCAAGAGGTGGTTAAAGGATGTTAAATTGCAGGTGTATCATGTTAACATGTCAATTGTACCAATATATGGTGACAAGTGACTCTTATAGAGTGCAAAGTGACTCTAATATGGTGAAGAGTGACGTACATGGTTGATTAGAGCCAAAATGTGAAACAAAATTGACTCGTACAAAAGTGGTACCAAGAGGTGGTTAAAGGATGTTAAATTGCATGTATATGATGTTAACATGTCAATTGTACCGATATATGGTGGGAAGTGATTCTAATAGGGTGCAAAGTGACTCTAATATGGCGAAGAGTGACTTACATGATTGATTAGAGTCGTATAAACGTGGTACCAAGAGGTGGTTAAAGGATGTTAAATTGCATGTATATGATGTTAACATGTACATTGTACCAGTATATGGTGGGAAATGACTCTAATTGGGTGTAATGTGACTCTAATATGGTGAAGAGTGACTTACATGGTTGATTAGAGCCAAAATGTTGCCCAAAATTGACTCTTATAAAAGTTGTACTAAGAGGTGGTTAAAGGATGTTAAATTGAATGTATATGATGTTAACATACCAATTATACCAATATATGGTGGCAAGTGACTCTTATAGGGTGCAATGTGACTCTAATATGGTGAAGAGTGACTTACATGGTTGATTAGAGCCAAAGTGTGGCCCAAACTTGACTCGTATAAATGTGGTACCAAGAGGTGGTTAAAGGAAGTTAAATTGCATGTGTATGATGTTAACAGGTCAATTGTACCGATATATGGTGGTAAGTGATTCTAATAGGGTACAAAGTGACTCTAAGAGGGTGAAAAATGACTCTAATATGGTGATGAGTGACTTACATGGTTGATTATAGCCAAAATGTGGCCCAAAATTGACTCGTATAAATGTGGTACCAAGAGGTGGTTAAAGGATGTTAAATTTCATGTATATGATGTTAACATGTCAATTGTACCAATATATGGTGGCAAGTGATTCTAATAGGGTGCAAAGTGACTCTGATATGGTGAAAAGTGAATTACATGGTTGATTGACTCGTATAAAATTGGTACCAAAAGGTGGTTAAAGAATTTTAAATTGCATGTATATGATGTTAACATGTAAATTATACCAATATATGGTGGCCAATGACTCTAATTGGGTGCAATGTGAGTCTAATATGGTGAAGAGTGACTTACATGGTTGATAAGAGCCAAAATGTTGCCTAAAATTGACTCGTATAAAAGTGGTACTAAGAGGTAGTTAAAGGATGATAAATTGCATGTATACGATGTTAACATGTCAATTATACCAATATATGGTGACAAGTGACTCTTATAGGGTGAAATGTGACTCTAATATGGTGAAAAGTGACTTACATAGTTGATTAGAGCCAAAGTGTGGCCCTAAATTGACTCGTATAAATGTGGTACCAAGAGGTGGTTAAAGGAAGTCAAATTGCATGTATATGATGTTAAAAGGTCAATGGTACCAATATATGGTGGCAGGTGAATCTTATAGGGTGCAAAGTGACTTTAATATGGTGAAGAGTGACTTACATGGTTGATTAGAGCCAAAATGTGGCCCAAAATTGACTTGTATAAAAGTGGTACCAAGAGGTGGTTAAAGGATGTTAAATTGCATGTACATGATGTTAAAATGTCAATTGTACCGGTATATGGTGGTAAGTGACTCTAATAGAGTGCAAAGTGACTCTAATATGGTGAAGAGTGACTTACATGGTTGATTAGAGCCAAAATGTGGCCCAAAATTGACTCGTACAAAAGTGGTACCAAGAGGTGGTTAAAGGATGTTAAATTGCATGTATATGATTTTAATATGTAAATTGTATCAATATATGGTGGCAAGTGACTCTTATAGGGTGCAAAGTGACTCTAATATGGTGAAGAGTGACTTACATGGTTGATTAGAGCCAAAATATGGCCCAAAATTGACTCGTATAAAAGTGGTACTAAGAGGTGGTTAAAGGATGATAAATTGCATGTATATGATGTTAACATGTCAATTATACAAATATATGGTGACAAGTGACTCTTATAGGGTGAAATGTGACTCTAATATGGTGAAAAATGACTTACATGGTTGATTAGAGCCAAAGTGTGGCCCTAAATTGACTCGTATAAATGTGGTACCAAGAGGTGGTTAAAGGAAGTCAAATTGCATGTATATGATGTTAAAAGGTCAATGGTACCAATATATGGTGGAAAGTGACTCTTATAGGGTGCAAAGTGACTCTAATATGGTGAAGAGTGACTTACATGGTTGATTAAAGCCAAAATGTGGCCAAAAATTGAGTCGTACAAAACTAGTACCAAGAGGTGGTTAAAGGATGTTAAATTGCATGTATATGATGTCAATATGTAAATTGTACCAATATATGGTGGCAAGTGACTCTTATAGGGTGCAAAGTGACTCTAATATAGTGAAGAGTGACTTGCATGGTTGATTAGAGCTAAAGTGTGGCCCAAAATTGACACGTATAAAAGTGGTACCAAGAGGTGGTTAAAGGATGTTAAATTGCAGGTGTATCATGTTAACATGTCAATTGTACCAATATATGGTGACAAGTGACTCTTATAGAGTGCAAAGTGACTCTAATATGGTGAAGAGTGAATTACATGGTTGATTAGAGCCAAAATGTGACCCAAAATTGATTCGTACAAAAGTGGTACCAAGAGGTGGTTAAAGGATGTTAAATTGCATGTATATGATGTTAACATGTCAATTGTACCGATATATGGTGGCAAGTGATTCTAATAGGGTGCAAAGTGACTCTAATATGGTGAAGAGTGACTTACATGGTTGATTAGTGCCAAAATATTGCCCAAAATTGACTCGTATAAAAGTGGTACTAAGAGGTGGTTAAAGGATGTTAAATTGCATGTATATGATCTTAACATGTCAATTATACCAATATATGGTGGCAAGTGACTCTTATAGGGTGAAATGTGACTCTAATATGGTGAAAAATGACTTACATGGTTGATTAGAGCCAAAGTGTGGCCCTAAATTGACTCATGTAAATGTGGTACCAAGAGGTGGTTAAAGGAAGTCAAATTGCATGTATATGATGTTAAAAGGTCAATGGTACCAATATATGGTGGAAAGTGACTCTTATAGGGTGCAAAGTGACTCTAATATGGTGAAGAGTGACTTACATGGTTGATTAAAGCCAAAATGTGGCCCAAAATTGACTCGTACAAAACTAGTACCAAGAGGTGGTTAAAGGATGTTAAATTGCATGTATATGATGTCAATATGTAAATTGTACCAATATATGGTGGCAAATGTAACACCCCCAGATCCGGGGTCGGGGATCCGGGTCGTCACGGTCTTTCTTTCCACAATATCACTTCACTTAATTAATAATAATAACCTTATGCTGTGACCCCACACTAACACACACCACAACCCATTATAGTCTCAGAGATGAAATTGAAATAAGTACAAGTCTTTGAATCCACAATTTAAAATTATTACAACCCAAAATGATTACTTGATAGTTTACAGTTAATTGCCATTATCTGCCACAAGTTATAATTATACATAATTGATTCTCAAAAATAGAATGCCTGATCTACCAATAGATCTACCTCTACAGCTATAGCAGCCACAACATCATCGGGAAGATGCGGGACGCTTCCCACGCGCTTGCGCTGGGTCTGCTGGAGTCTGGCCATCTTTCCTAACTGTTGTTGTGTGATGAAGAAATAAAGCAAGAGTGAGCCTTACAGCTCGCAAGATAATATATAGTGATAACAATAATATAAGTATCTAAATGGATACTTACTAGAATCTTTTATCGTGTGTAAGATAATTACTAGTATATACTTACTAGTATATGAGCCTTCTCATAGTACTCATGAAAGTCTTGGTCAAAAGAAATGAACCAAGTTTGATATCTTAATGCGATGAAGTCGCAAAATATTCAGTATATATACATATATACTTTTCAAAATATTGGAAGTCCTCTTCCATGCATAATATACACAAAATCCCAGTGTATAACTGTATATAAAAAAAAATATCGTTGCAAGGTGATCTCATATATCTAACCTTGTCTCAACATTTTTCTGAAAATCTGTCATTCATAAGACAATTATTAACTAGATATAAGTTTAAAAGATGAAGTTACAAGATACCCCAATATACTTATATCTTTCCCAAATACTCCTTGAACTACCACCGTTCAAGTTATAATCAGTTTCAAAAGTTCATCACATAGATGAGACTACAAGACAAGATTTGAATAGATTCCATCTTTAAAATATCATTAAAGGAAATGAAGTTATGACATACTTTATTTAGTCCCGATATATATATATATATCCACATATATATCTCTTTAAACATTTCCTGGAACCTCTGTTATATAAAGTATGAACAGAGTTTGAAACATCCAATGAATTTTGGAAAGGAAAAGAATTTTGGCATAAACCAGATATCTTGCTGATCAGGCAAAGATACCAATAAGTAACCTTTTCTACTGTAAATGGATGAATTCCTCACCGGTCATCACCCTGGCCGCATTAGGACCTCGCGCTAGACCGTTACCCGGCCCCTCACGCGTTGATGGACTGCCACCCAGCCACTTACACTTTCATAGACCGTACCCCGGCCTGTCGCTTATGCCGACTCAATTAGATGGGCTTACTTCCCGAACGTTGGGCAAGTAATCAATTCATTTACCAAAACTGCAACCTCGTTGCGAATATAAAATACACCACAGAGCCGGATTCCCCAGGTTTTGAGCGAGTATTTAAATCCCCTTAAAAAGGAAGATCTTAAATATAAAAATGAGTTTTGGGATCCGCTCTGACTTTAAAAATCATTTTGAAGACTCGAAAACACTTTAAAGAGTGTTTGGAGTAAAGCTGATTTAATGAAGTAAATCAGTCCCCAGAATATTTAGAAAATGACTGAATATTATTATTTAAATAATATTCCCATAAAGAATAATCTTTATAAAAATAATTGAAGTAGAAGTATTAAAACTTATACTTGAAACGAGTATTAAATAACCAAAGATATACTTATATGAAAGTATTATCTTTATTTGAATAATCGAAAATAAGTTTGATTATTAACACCTTATTCTTTAATAAAATAAAGAATATATTTCAGCAAATAATCGGAGTCATAGATCCTCAAATGAATATTCAAATAATATTCATTAAATAATATAAACTGAGTCATAAGCCTTCGAATGAATATTCAAATAATATTCAATAAATAATATAAAAGAGTCATAAGCCCTCGAATGAATATTCAAAATAATATTCAATAAATAATATAAAAGAGTCATAAGCCCTCGAATGAATATTCAAATAATATTCAAATAAATAAATAAAAGGAGTCATACGCCTTCGAATAATATTCGAAATAATATTCAATAATAAAATAAAGTTAAAGTTATCGAATAAACCTTATTCGATTAATAGTTTGGAAAACTATAACCATATATATATATATAAATATATATATATATCCATATCCATATATACAAGATTACTCGGGATCCTCGACTCCCGGTTTTTAGAAAATATTTTCACCTTTGGGTCCCTATACTAAGGGTATATGCAAGTTACCGCTATTCTCTAGCATAGGTATTATCAACTGAACCAACATATATATATTTCAAGAATATGAAACAGGCATGCATATATACCATATCACATGCTACAATATATCGCAAGAATTTGCTAATTAACCAATATGCATTTATCGCAAGATCATGCATATACAAATGTATACATCACAACAACAGTATAACGGATAGAATACTTGCCTGAGCGACTGGGGGTTACGAATGGCTCGGGACGAGTCTGGTAACCTATAAACAACAAGTAAGTTGGAATTAAACCAAAGTCACTTGTAAATCTATACTTTAACTAACTTAGACTCTAACGCTTGTTTTGCGCTCACTGATTCGCTTAAGTCACTCGGGTACCCTCGGCTCCACCATTTTTAATAATTTAACCTTTACGAGTTTTAAAGCGATTCCTTCGCGAGTGTCTTACCAACTGCCTAAAACACTTACCATAAATGTTTCATACATTAATTAACCCTTTTTGGTCTTTAACCTATGCTTCAAAGTAAGGCGAGGGGAAAAGTTTCGTTCGTGAAACGCCGTTACTTGAAACGGTCGTTTCTCCTAAACCGTGCATCGGAATCGAACGAACTACATATCAAAACGAAGCTCGTATCATGAGCTATCTAAACATGGCAGTGGTCATAATCTAGCAGGGGGTTCTCGGGTCCTAATGTTATGCACAAAAACAGTCTACAGAAAATCGGACGTTACGACGGCTATGTTTACGCGATTTCCCAAATTTTAAACCATTCAATACCAACCACAAATCAACCCCAAATCAATCATACAACCAATATCCCTCCAAACCACATCATAACAGCCCCAACAAATCCACATTAACCATTTATACTTATTCCTCACATGAACTAAAAGCTTTACTTAGGTTCTTTAACTAATTACCAAGATTTACAACTCCAACAATGCAACAAAACCAACTAATCTCTACAAACTCAACCAAACTTCAACCAATCAAGCATCATGCTTCACATATGCTATATCAAACACATTCAATCCTAATTACTCAAAACTAAAGCTAGGGTTTGAATTTTATACCTTCCTTGGAGAGTGGAGAATCAAGAGAATGGCTTGGAATCACCTTTAAAGCCCTTATCCAAGCTTAATCTAAATAAAACTTCAAGAACACAAATTTTAGTTCTTGAAAACACTATTCACCATCTTCTTTCATGATTTATAGAAAAAGATTGGATTGGAATTAGAAGCTTAAACTTATAGGAAGTATGTAACTATCCATGGGGAAGCTTAGATAATTACCTTGCTAAATAGTAAGTGGAGGAGCTTGGACTTTCATTTTTTAAGAAAACCACCCGAGAGCATGAAGAAGAAGAAGAGAGAATTTTGTGTTTTGGCTTGATTTGCTTTTGGTTGGTTGATTTTTGTTGTTTGTTTTAGTGAATTACCTAGTTGCCCTTGGTTTTGTGTGGTTAAAAAGTCACCACATCTCCTTCCTTTCTTGTCATGCCTATGTCACCTTGCACATGTCATAATGCTCCCACTTGTCCACACCTTGTGGTTTGATGATGTCACAATCCCTGGCTTCTTGTACAAGCTTGTCTCTTGGTCACTTATTTGTTTTACGGTTCGCTTATCTTTCGTTCTCGTTTATCGTTTGAGGGATCATACCCGGGATCTTATTACTTAGGTTCCCTTAACCTTTCTCAATATATTGTATTCCTTTTATGACCCTCTCTTATAATCCTTTTTATCCTGTTACCTTATACTCAATTCTCTCCGTATCTAGTGGATTTCCGGGAAAAACCAAAGTGTTCAGAATTGGATTCTGACGATCTTTACATACACTTATATACCACATAGAGTACTAATAATATCCCATAAGATCAATAACAGAACCCCTACATAGCGTGGCATGAAAAGTTTTCTCATTCAGCAAAAACACTATTCATAAGGGTTTCAAAAATTTCTCAAAAATTGGGGTTATTACAGTCTCCCCTCCTTAAAAGGATTCCGTCCCGGAATCAGATAGAAAACAAATGGGGATACTTTTTTTTTTTTTTTAGTATTGCACTTTCTAACTCTCAAGTCAATTTTCCCACATTGTGGTTCTACCACCAAACTCTGCCTAGTTTGATAATCCTTCTCCTAAGCACTTGTTCCTTTTCACTCTATAACCCTTCCTGGTTGCTCCATATAGGTTACGTCGGGTTGCATATCTATGCGCTCATATGCCTCTATTTATCTGGCATCTGAATTACACTTCCTTAACATTGATACGTGAAACACGTTATGACCTGCTACATGTTCGGGATTAGGGCTAGCTCATATGCTAACTTCCCAAACGTCTTAATATATCCAAGGGTCCAACAAATTGTAGACTTAGCTTTCCTTTCTTTCCGAACCTCATCAATCCTTTCCAAGGGATACCTATAACATTACTAGGTCCCCTATTTCATACTCTTTATCCTTTCGTGTCAAATCAACATACTTATCATGTCCATCTTGGGCTACTACCAGCCGTCCTCTGATTAGATCTATCATATCCTTGGTCCTTTGGACTACTGCGGGTCCGAGCATCTTGCGCTCTACAACTTCATCCTAACATAAGGGAGATCGACATTGTCTTCCCTCAATGATCTCATAAGGCGACATCTCGATAATGACATATGATCTATTATCGTAAGATAACTCAATCCGAATTAAGTGATCATTCCAATTTCTTTCAAGTCTATTGCACAGACTCTCATTATTGCTTTTAACATTAGAGCTTCTGCTTCTCAATACCCATTCTTTTCCAGTTCGTAATCGCTACTACCTTCCGTTCCTAATATTATACTGGTTATACTTTTGCTTGTTAGCATTCTATAACCTTTTAATAACCACGTCAACCTTAGTATCACGAATGTGTTCCCATTCCGCATACTACCACCACTTTATTACTCCTTTTTCAGTTGTTTCTATTTTCCAAAATTTGATCAATCAAATAGAAGTAAAGGAATTTGTTGAGAGATCACTAAGATCATGAACACTTGTTATATCGCATAGTTAGTACAGAAGGTGGCCAGCCTTTAGTACTTGACAAGCAATTAAACAATAGTTGGTATCCTACTCGGCTTCTATCACACAGATAGATAGTCATTCGGCAATACCTCCCCTTCTGGAAGGGTTGTTCTTCTCAGCTTACATGAAATGAAAAGAAGAGAAAAGAACAAATTTAAGAGAATTGTATATTCATAAAAAAAAAATTTTATTGCCATAAAATATCTGGCTTGGAATCTACCTCTGAACTATAGAGGTTTGTCATAGAAGAACAAAACATATATGTATTTATATCAACATCAAGTATTATAGCATCGCATTTCACGTGCCTAAATATTTTCGCTATCCCGTCCATCATTCTATGGACCCATGCTCTTCCTCGAGCTTATACACAATTACCTTTGAAACTCCCTCGACATCGAAAACCGAATCTGGGATCTCATTCTAGACATCATCGTTACTTGAATTCTATGCTTGCACCGCAACCTTCCTCGTATAATAATACGACTCCCTATTGATAAGAAAGAATAATAATTCACTAGGTAGACACTCTACTTAATTAGTCTATCAATGATAACTTATACACTACCACGACCCGATTAGTGGTACTCAATCTCAACACCCATTCCAATACAACTCTCACGGTTGTAATCAGCTCATTACTCGCAGAATCATTGCTACCTTACTATGGTCCACCACTGACCTACTGTAGTCATTCATTTTCCATGAAGTCTTAATAGCTAACCATACGGAGTCCATACATCTCGTATCAAATCCTTCTAAGGAGGTAACATAATCACCATTCCTGATTCATGAAGAACACTCCTGATCCTGACATACATACATGACATGAAGCAGATAAAAGTGCAGAAGAGTTTCAATCAAAGCAACGATAGCAGGTTAATACCATTCTTAATCATACGCCCTAAATAGAAGAATTAACTCAAGGGTTCATCTAGTCCTTTTTGAAACATGGTTCTGGCTTATCTCAAGATAGGACCTTCTAAGATAGATAGCCCGTTCATGGCGATTACACGAATTAAACCTTTACCAACTACTATTACGGTTGGGTATTGCACAGTCATCAGAAGGAATGTCAATCTTCCAAACCATAATACAACCTTCACAGCTTTAACCATCATCACTGTATTCCTCTCGCACGAGCGCCTATAATTATCCTCTTACCTTTAAAGTGTCGGCCACCTCTTTGGCCTTTCCTGATAGTAAAATTTCCTTACAGTCAATGTCACATTAACCACCTCCAATAAATTTCTACCTTATTTCAATCACAGCTTATGTGAAAATGCTTTCCTTAAAATCTGATGAGTAAAAAAAAATCACCATTTTTCCATAAGTTATTGCCTCAGTCTTTAGAGGTTAATCACTGTCATGACTGACTCTCAATCATAATTAGAACATCTTTTTTTTTTCTTAAGTCCTAATTGCCCTGAACAATTTCGACCTTTACTGGTTCGATCCATACTTTCTCGTGGTTTAACACGTGCCCCACTTGGCATCATTATAATTACGTCATATTTCCTTTATCAACATTTTTATTCTTGAGAATTTCGAATATTTCCTTTCTCCTTGTAAAACCTCTAAGGTTATCCTTCAATCGTTCCTCCTGTATTCCCTAGATACAGGGCATATCAAAATACCATTCACTATTACTAGAACCATTGTCTATATACATCTGAAAAATTTCTCCACTAATTCTTAAAGGTTATTGTTACCTTAATCCTTTCCAATTCATACTGTCAAAACTCATACTATCCCCATTAAGGGTGAAATGCCAACCTTTATGCATTCCCCTAGGATTCGTTTTAAGTTACCGATGTTCTATCCTTAATTCCACCTCTAAAAAGGTACAAGCATCCTTCCATGGATAAATAAAGTCATATATCCCTGATAAGGGTATCTTGTTCAATCATTTCCACCTCGATAGTCTATACCTAACTTCATAATAGCATCCTTATTCAAATTGAGGTCAATCCATATGGCCTCCAAAAGATAACAATGGTCATCCGCTTTTCTTTCCTGATTTGGTAATGATAACATGGATGTTCTGGAAGATATTGGTCATGTTCAACGTGAACTTCTTCTTGATAATTCCTTATTTACTTTTGTTGTTTATCTCAACAGTCACCTCAATGTTGGGATACCTCTCATACCTGGCGTCTCCCTTTCTGAGTATCGAGCCACCGGTCTTACATTTCACATTATTGAAGGTCA
Organism: Apium graveolens; assembly: GCF_009905375.1. Lineage (NCBI taxonomy): Eukaryota > Viridiplantae > Streptophyta > Magnoliopsida > Apiales > Apiaceae > Apium > Apium graveolens. The sequence goes on along the minus strand of NW_027418785.1, from coordinate 48,323 downwards.
CTTCCTTCATCCAATTTTCCTACTTTCTTACTTTCTTGTCTCCTTAGTCTATCCGCGTCTTATTATTTATCCTTCGAACTATCTAAAGGTTTCCTTGAATCCTCCCAACTTAAAGGGGATAAAATGTACATAACTCGTATGCCTTCAACCATCAACTTTAACTCATGGTGAATCACCCTCATCCTGACGATTACATACTTTTCTATGTCTATTGCTACGAGTCTTTAGGGTTTCCTCATACCCAACTCCCTTATCATACCTCAAACTCTATTAGCTTTATATTCCTTTCCACTTCAGTTTCTTTTTATTTTCCTTTCTCTTATCATTATTTCATGAACTAACACAACATAAGTATTGATTCCAAACATCCCGTCATTCTGGATTCGTGTCCTCAGAACGAATCTTGATAACTTTTACAACTTAGATTCATAATTCATCATACTCATCCACTTTTGTTCTAGCTCCAAAGCTTTTACACTATCTCCTTATCTTTGGGAATTACTTTCCCGAAAACAATTGACTGAACTTAAATCAGTTTATTCTAACCTTTGGCTCCGTGCTTTTCTTGGTCTTTCACCAGCGGGTGGTCTCTTTCTTAGGAGGGTAAGTGACAAAAACAGTCTTTTGTGGTTCGTCAATCATTCAGAATCTCAAATGATTCCTCTATTTCCTTTAGCCAGGCTCTTGCCTCGACTAGGTCAACCTGTTCCTTGGAACTCTGAGAGCTTAGAGACTTAAAGGTCCTGAAAGAATTTCCTATCGCATTGTTTCCTCAAGGTGGTGGTTGGGGATAATAGTCTAAGTTCTGTCTAGACAGGTCCATGAATTACCGTATAGGAGTACCGTCTCGGGTCTCCTTTCCTTACTCGACTTTCTGTTTCCTTAGTATGAAATGTTTCATCCTACTCCCCATAATTGGGGTCATCTTTTAATTTAAAATCTTCATTTTCCACTCCATTATGTCATGGGTTCCTTCTATCTTGATGGCGACCTCCCTGACTATCACGTTCAGGGTTTGCTCTAAATCTTATTCCTCAAACTATGGCTCTCATCTAAGTTCTCATCCTTACGCTCTTGAACTTTCGGAACCCAAATTCTATAGGAATACCTCATTATTCCCTTATCATCTTTCTCTGGCACCGTATGCTCTTTTCCAATAATTCGGTCTCTATTGCAATCTCAAACAGCTTTTCGGTACCGGCTCCGGTTACCTTCACTACTATTTCCAAAATCTCTTATAAACTCTCCCAAAGACATTATCATCTTGAGTCTCTCCTTTTTACTAAGGGCATCAGCCACCACATTGGCTTTCCCCGAATGATAAAGAATCTCCCAATCATTATTCTTGATTAGCTCTAACTGCCTCCTCTGGCATATGTTGAGCTCTTTCTACGTGAAAATGTACTAGAGCACTTATGGCTTAGGTAATTCTCGCACTTCTCTCCATACAAGTAATGCCTCCAATCTTTAGGGTAAAACTATTGCCACGAGCCTAAGCTCATGGGCGGGGATATCGAATTTCATATTACCTTAATTGTCTTGACATGTACGCGATTACCTTACCGTGCTGCATAAGCACGCACCCTAAGCCCTTGTGCGAAGCGTCACTACACTTCACAAAATCTCCTTTTCCATCCGGCAATGCCAGCATAGGGGCCATCACCAACCTCTGCTTCAGTTCTTGAAAGCTGTTCTCGCATTTTTCTGTCCATTCGAACTTCTCAGTCTTACGAGTAAGCCGCGTTAAAGGGGTTACTATCTTTACAAACTTGAATGAACCTCCGGTAGTGACCGGCCAATCCTACCTCTGGTAGTCGACCTAACCATGGTCATCAATTCATCAGTGGTCCTTTATCCAATCTTGTCAGGATCCTCCATGGGATCCTCCTCAACAACTATCCCTTCTAGGACAACATCCTCAACCGCTACATCCTCAATATCAACATCATCCGGTCCTGCATTAGGACACTCTATCGGATCCACAATCCGATCTCCAATTAGTAATAAAACATCATCGCGCTGTTGCTCCTGAACCTCAAGGTTTGGTGCCCCGCTGCCCTATACGAGAACAAACTATGTTACTATCACGATACCTATAAGGGTTCCCATAAGGGTTTTAACTGTCAGTGCTACGTTAGGTAGCCCGACTATGAACTTGGCAAGAGTTCTTATTATCTTAGTGAACTTATTATCTTAACGTCCCATCATCTCTGAGGTTTATAACGCTTAGCTCTGATACCATTTCTGTAACACCCCCAGATCCGGGGTCGGGGATCCGGGTCATCACGGTCTTTCTTTCCACAATATCACTTCACTTAATTAATAATAATAACCTTATGCTGTGACCCCACACTAACACACACCACAACCCGTTATAGTCTCAGAGATGAAATTGAAATAATTACAAGTCTTTGAATCCACAATTTAAAATTATTACAACCCAAAATGATTACTTGATAATTTACAGTTAATTGCCATTATCTGCCATAAGTTATAATTATACATAATTGATTCTCAAAAATAGAATGCCTGATCTACCAATAGATCTACCTCTACAGCTATAGCAGCCACAACATCATCGGGAAGACGCGGGACGCTTCCCACGCGCTTGCGCTGGGTCTGCTGGAGTCTGGCCATCTTTCCTAACTGTTGTTGTGTGATGAAGAAATAAAGCAAGAGTGAGCCTTACAGCTCGCAAGATAATATATAGTGATAACAATAATATAAGTATCTAAATGGATACTTACTAGAATCTTTTATCGTGTGTAAGATAATTACTAGTATATACTTACTAGTATATGAGCCTTCTCATAGTACTCATGAAAGTCTTGGTCAAAAGAAATGAACCAAGTTTGATATCTTAATGCGATGAAGTCACAAAATATTCAGTATATATACATATATACTTTTCAAAATATTGGAAGTCCTCTTCCATGCATAATATACACAAAATCCCAGTGTATAACTGTATATAAAAAAAAAAATATCGTTGCAAGGTGATCTCATATATCTAACCTTGTCTCAACGTTTTTCTGAAAATCTGTCATTCATAAGACAATTATTAACTAGATATAAGTTTAAAAGATGAAGTTACAAGATACCCCAATATACTTATATCTTTCCCAAATACTACTTGAACTACCACCGTTCAAGTTATAATCAGTTTCAAAAGTTCATCACATAGATGAGACTACAAGACAAGATTTGAATAGATTCCATCTTTAAAATATCATTAAAGGAAATGAAGTTATGACATACTTTATTTAGTCCCGATATATATATATATCCACATATATATCTCTTTAAACATTTCCTGGAACCTCTGTTATATAAAGTATGAACAGAGTTTGAAACATCCAATGAATTTTGGAAAGGAAAAGAATTTTGGCATAAACCAGATATCTTGCTGATCAGGCAAAGATACCAATAAGTAACCTTTTCTACTGTAGATGGATGAATTCCTCACCGGTCATCACCCTGGCCGCATTAGGACCTCGCGCTAGACCGTTACCCGGCCCCTCACGCGTTGATGGACTGCCACCCAGCCACTTACACTTTCATAGACCGTACCCCGGCCTGTCGCTTATGTCGACTCAATTAGATGGGCTTACTTCCCGAACGTTGGGCAAGTAATCAATTCATTTACCAAAACTGCAACCTCGTTGCGAATATAAAATACACCACAGAGCCGGATTCCCCAGGTTTTGAGCGAGTATTTAAATCCCCTTAAAAAGGAAGATCTTAAATATAAAAATGAGTTTTGGGATCCGCTCTGACTTTAAAAATCATTTTGAAGACTCGAAAACACTTTAAAGAGTGTTTGGAGTAAAGCTGATTTAATGAAGTAAATCAATCCCCAGAATATTTAGAAAATGACTGAATATTATTATTTAAATAATATTCCCATAAAGAATAATCTTTATAAAAATAATTGAAGTAGAAGTATTAAAACTTATACTTGAAACGAGTATTAAATAACCAAAGATATACTTATATGAAAGTATTATCTTTATTTGAATAATCGAAAATAAGTTTGATTATTAACACCTTATTCTTTAATAAAATAAAGAATATATTTCAGCAAATAATCGGAGTCATAGATCCTCAAATGAATATTCAAATAATATTTATTAAATAATATAAACTGAGTCATAAGCCTTCGAATGAATATTCAAATAATATTCAATAAATAATATAAAAGAGTCATAAGCCCTCGAATGAATATTCAAAATAATATTCAATAAATAATATAAAAGAGTCATAAGCCCTCGAATGAATATTCAAATAATATTCAAATAAATAAATAAAAGGAGTCATACGCCTTCGAATAATATTCGAAATAATATTCAATAATAAAATAAAGTTAAAGTTATCGAATAAACCTTATTCGATTAATAGTTTGGAAAACTATAACCATATATATATATAAATATATATATATATATATATATCCATATCCATATATACAAGATTACTCGGGATCCTCGACTCCCGGTTTTTAGAAAATATTTTCACCTTTGGGTCCCTATACTAAGGGTATATACAAGTTACCGCTATTCTCTAGCATAGGTATTATCAACTGAACCAACAGATATATATTTCAAGAATATGAAATAGGCATGCATATATACCATATCACATGCTACAATATATCGCAAGAATTTGCTAATTAACCAATATGCATTTATCGCAAGATCATGCATATACAAATGTATACATCACAACAACAGTATAACGGATAGAATACTTGCCTGAGCGACTGGGGGTTACGAATGGCTCGGGACGAGTCTGGTAACCTATAAACAACAAGTAAGTTGGAATTAAACCAAAGTCACTTGTAAATCTATACTTTAACTAACTTAGACTCTAACGCTTGTTTTGCGCTCACTGATTCGCTTAAGTCACTCGGGTACCCTCGGCTCCACCATTTTTAATAATTTAACCTTTACGAGTTTTAAAGCGATTCCTTCGCGAGTGTCTTACCAACTGCCTAAAACACTTACCATAAATGTTTCATACATTAATTAACCCTTTTTGGTCTTTAACCTATGCTTCAAAGTAAGGCGAGGGGAAAAGTTTCGTTCGCGAAACGCCGTTACTTGAAATGGTCGTTTCTCCTAAACCGTGCATCGGAATCGAACGAACTACATATCAAAACGAAGCTCGTATCATGAGCTATCTAAACATGGCAGTGGTCATAATCTAGCAGGGGGTTCTCGGGTCCTAATGTTATGCACAAAAACAGTCTACAGAAAATCGGACGTTACGACGGCTATGTTTACGCGATTTCCCAAATTTTATACCATTCAATACCAACCACAAATCAACCCCAAATCAATCATACAACCAATATCCCTCCAAACCACATCATAACAGCCCCAACAAATCCACATTAACCATTTATACTTATTCCTCACATGAACTAAAAGCTTTACTTAGGTTCTTTAACTAATTACCAAGATTTACAACTCCAACAATGCAACAAAACCAACTAATCTCTACAAACTCAACCAAACTTCAACCAATCAAGCATCATGCTTCACATATGCTATATCAAACACATTCAATCCTAATTACTCAAAACTAAAGCTAGGGTTTGAATTTTATACCTTCCTTGGAGAGTGGAGAATCAAGAGAATGGCTTGGAATCACCTTTAAAGCCCTTATCCAAGCTTAATCTAAATAAAACTTCAAGAACACAAGTTTTAGTTCTTGAAAACACTATTCACCATCTTCTTTCATGATTTATAGAAAAAGATTGGCTTGGAATTAGAAGCTTAAACTTATAGGAAGTATGTAACTATCCATGGGGAAGCTTAGATAATTACCTTGCTAAATAGTAAGTGGAGGAGCTTGGACTTTCATTTTTTAAGAAAACCACCCGAGAGCATGAAGAAGAAGAAGAGAGAATTTTGTGTTTTGGCTTGATTTGCTTTTGGTTGGTTGATTTTTGTTGTTTGTTTTAGTGAATTACCTAGTTGCCCTTGGTTTTGTGTGGTTAAAAAGTCACCACATCTCCTTCCTTTCTTGTCATGCCTATGTCACCTTGCACATGTCATAATGCTCCCACTTGTCCACACCTTGTGGTTTGATGATGTCACAATCCCTGGCTTCTTGTACAAGCTTGTCTCTTGGTCACTTATTTGTTTTACGGTTCGCTTATCTTTCGTTCTCGTTTATCGTTTGAGGGATCATACCCGGGATCTTATTACTTAGGTTCCCTTAACCTTTCTCAATATATTGTATTCCTTTTATGACCCTCTCTTATAATCCTTTTTATCCTGTTACCTTATACTCAATTCTCTCCGTATCTAGTGGATTTCCGGGAAAAACCAAAGTGTTCAGAATTGGATTCTGACGATCTTTACATACACTTATATACCACATAGAGTACTAATAATATCCCATAAGATCAATAACAGAACCCCTACATAGCGTGGCATGAAAAGTTTTCTCATTCAGCAAAAACACTATTCATAAGGGTTTCAAAAATTTCTCAAAAATTGGGGATATTACAGCAAATGACTCTTATAGGGTGCAAAGTGACTCTAATATAGTGAAGAGTGACTTACATGGTTGATTAGAGCTAAAGTGTGGCCCAAATTGACTCGTATAAAAGTGGTACCAAGAGGTGGTTAAAGGATGTTAAATTGTAGGTGTATCATGTTAACATGTCAATTGTACCAATATATGGTGACAAGTGACTCTTATAGAGTGCAAAGTGACTCTAATATCGTGAAGAGTGACGTACATTGTTGATTAGAGCCAAAATGTGAAACAAAATTGACTCGTACAAAACTGGTACCAAGAGGTGGTTAAAGGATGTTAAATTGCATGTATATGATGTTAACATATCAATTGTACCGATATATGGTGGCAAGTGATTCTAATAGGGTGCAAAGTGACTCTAATATGACGAAGAGTGACTTACATGATTGATTAGAGTCGTATAAACGTGGTACCAAGAGGTGGTTAAAGGATGTTAAATTGCATGTATATGATGTTAACATGTACATTGTACCAGTATATGGTGGGAAATGACTCTAATTGGGTGTAATGTGACTCTAATATGGTGAAGAGTGACTTACATGGTTGATTAGAGCCAAAATGTTGCCCAAAATAGACTCTTATAAAAGTTGTACTAAGAGGTGGTTAAAGGATGTTAAATTGAATGTATATGATGTTAACATACCAATTATACCAATATATGGTGGCAAGTGACTCTTATAGGGTGCAATGTGACTCTAATATGGTGAAGAGTGACTTACATGGTTGATTAGAGCCAAAGTGTGGCCCAAACTTGACTCGTATAAATATGGTACCAAGAGGTTGTTAAAGGAGGTTAAATTGAATGTATATGATGTTAAAAGGTCAATGGTACCGATATATGGTGGCAAATGACTCTTATAGGGAGCAAAGTGACTTCAAAGTGGTGAAGAGTGAATTACATGGTTGATTAGAGCCAAAATGTGGCCCAAAATTGACTCGTATAAAAGTGGTACCAAGAGGTGGTTAAAGGATGTTAAATTGCATGTGTATGATGTTAACAGGTCAATTGTACCGATATATGGTGGCAAGTGATTCTAATAGGGTACAAAGTGACTCTAAGAGGGTGAAAAATGACTCTAATATGGTGATGAGTGACTTACATGGTTGATTATAGCCAAAATGTGGCCCAAAATTGACTCGTATAAATGTGGTACCAAGAGGTGGTTAAAGGATGTTAAATTTCATGTATATGATGTTAACATGTCAATTGTACCAATATATGGTGGCAAGTGATTCTAATAGGGTGCAAAGTGACTCTGATATGGTGAAAAGTGAATTACATGGTTGATTGACTCGTATAAAATTGGTACCAAGAGGTGGTTAAAGAATGTTAAATTGCATGTATATGATGTTAACATGTAAATTATACCAATATATGGTGGCCAATGACTCTAATTGGGTGCAATGTGAGTCTAATATGGTGAAGAGTGACTTACATGGTTGATAAGAGCCAAAATGTTGCCTAAAATTGACTCGTATAAAAGTGGTACTAAGAGGTAGTTAAAGGATGATAAATTGCATGTATACGATGTTAACATGTCAATTATACCAATATATGGTGACAAGTGACTCTTATAGGGTGAAATGTGACTCTAATATGGTGAAAAGTGACTTACATGGTTGATTAGAGCCAAAGTGTGGCCCTAAATTGACTCGTATAAATGTGGTACCAAGAGGTGGTTAAAGGAAGTCAAATTGCATGTATATGATGTTAAAAGGTCAATGGTACCAATATATGGTGGCAGGTGAATCTTATAGGGCGCAAAGTGACTTTAATATGGTGAAGAGTGACTTACATGGTTGATTAGAGCCAAAATGTGGCCCAAAATTGACTTGTATAAAAGTGGTACCAAGAGGTGGTTAAAGGATGTTAAATTGCATGTACATGATGTTAAAATGTCAATTATACCGGTATATGGTGGCAAGTGACTCTAATAGAGTGCAAAGTGACTCTAATATGGTGAAGAGTGACTTACATGGTTGATTAGAGCCAAAATGTGGCCCAAAATTGACTCGTACAAAAGTGGTACCAAGAGGTGGTTAAAGGATGTTAAATTGCATGTATATGATTTTAATATGTAAATTGTATCAATATATGGTGGCAAGTGACTCTTATAGGGTGCAAAGTGACTCTAATATGGTGAAGAGTGACTTACATGGTTGATTAGAGCCAAAATATGGCCCAAAATTGACTCGTATAAAAGTGGTACTAAGAGGTGGTTAAAGGATGATAAATTGCATGTATATGATGTTAACATGTCAATTATACAAATATATGGTGACAAGTGACTCTTATAGGGTGAAATGTGACTCTAATATGGTGAAAAGTGACTTACATGGTTGATTAGAGCCAAAGTGTGGCCCTAAATTGACTCGTATAAATGTGGTACCAAGAGGTGGTTAAAGGAAGTCAAATTGCATGTATATGATGTTAAAAGGTCAATGGTACCAATATATGGTGGAAAGTGACTCTTATAGGGTGCAAAGTGACTCTAATATGGTGAAGAGTGACTTACATGGTTGATTAAAGCCAAAATGTGGCCAAAAATTGAGTCGTATAAAACTAGTACCAAGAGGTGGTTAAAGGATGTTAAATTGCATGTATATGATGTCAATATGTAAATTGTACCAATATATGGTGGCAAATGACTCTTATAGCGTGCAAAGTGACTCTAATATAGTGAAGAGTGACTTGCATGGTTGATTAGAGCTAAAGTGTGGCCCAAAATTGACACGTATAAAAGTGGTACCAAGAGGTGGTTAAAGGATGTTAAATTGCAGGTGTATCATGTTAACATGTCAATTGTACCAATATATGGTGACAAGTGACTCTTATAGAGTGCAAAGTGACTCTAATATGGTGAAGAGTGACGTACATTGTTGATTAGAGCCAAAATGTGAAACAAAATTGACTCGTACAAAAGTGGTACCAAGAGGTGGTTAAAGGATGTTAAATTGCATGTAAATGATGTTAACATGTCAATTGTACCGATATATGGTGGCAAGTGATTCTAATAGGGTGCAAAGTGACTCTAATATGGCGAAGAGTGACTTACATGATTGATTAGAGTCGTATAAACGTGGTACCAAGAGGTGGTTAAAGGATGTTAAATTGCATGTATATGATGTTAACATGTAAATTGTACCAATATATGGTGGGAAATGACTCTAATTGGGTGTAATGTGACTCTAATATGGTGAAGAGTGACTTATATGGTTGATTAGAGCCAAAATGTTGCCCAAAATTGACTCTTATAAAAGTTGTACTAAGAGGTGGTTAAAGGATGTTAAATTGAATGTATATGATGTTAACATACCAATTATACCAATATATGATGGCAAGTGGCTCTTATAGGGTGCAATGTGACTCTAATATGGTGAAGAGTGACTTACATGGTTGATTAGAGCCAAAGTGTGGCCCAAACTTGACTCGTATAAATGTGGTACCAAGAGGTTGTTAAAGGAAGTCAAATTGAATGTATATGATGTTAAAAGGTCAATGGTACCGATATATGGTGGCAAATGACTCTTATAGGGAGCAAAGTGACTTTAAAGTGGTGAAGAGTGAATTACATGGTTGATTAGAGCCAAAATGTGGCCCAAAATTGACTCGTATAAAAGTGGTACCAAGAGGTGGTTAAAGGATGTTAAATTGCATGTGTATGATGTTAACAGGTCAATTGTACCCATATATGGTGGCAAGTGATTCTAATAGGGTACAAAGTGACTCTAAGAGGGTGAAAAATGACTCTAATATGGTGATGAGTGACTTACATGGTTGATTATAGCCAAAATGTGGCCCAAAATTGACTCGTATAAATGTGGTACCAAGAGGTGGTTAAAGGATGTTAAATTTCATGTATATGATGTTAACATGTCAATTGTACCAATATATGGTGGCAAGTGATTCTAATAGGGTGCAAAGTGACTCTGATATGGTGAAAAGTGAATTACATGGTTGATTGACTCGTATAAAAGTGGTACCAAGAGATGGTTAAAGAATGTTAAATTGCATGTATATGATGTTAACATGTAAATTATACCAATATATGGTGGCCAATGACTCTAATTGGGTGCAATGTGAGTCTAATATGGTGAAGAGTGACTTACATGGTTGATAAGAGCCAAAATGTTGCCTAAAATTGACTCGTATAAAAGTGGTACTAAGAGGTGGTTAAAGGATGATAAATTGCATGTATACGATGTTAACATGTCAATTATACCAATATATGGTGACAAGTGACTCTTATAGGGTGAAATGTGACTCTAATATGGTGAAAAGTGACTTACATGGTTGATTAGAGCCAAAGTGTGGCCCTAAATTGACTCGTATAAATGTGGTACCAAGAGGTGGTTAAAGGAAGTCAAATTGCATGTATATGATGTTAAAAGGTCAATGGTACCAATATATGCTGGCAAGTGAATCTTATAGGGCGCAAAGTGACTTTAATATGGTGAAAAGTGACTTACATGGTTGATTAGAGCCAAATGTGGCCCAAAATTGACTTGTATAAAAGTGGTACCAAGAGGTGGTTAAAGGATGTTAAATTGCATGTACATGATGTTAAAATGTCAATTGTACCGGTATATGGTGGCAAGTGACTCTAATAGAGTGCAAAGTGACTCTAATATGGTGAAGAGTGACTTACATGGTTGATTAGAGCCAAAATGTGGCCCAAAATTGACTCGTACAAAAGTGGTACCAAGAGGTGGTTAAAGGATGTTAAATTGCATGTATATGATTTTAATATGTAAATTGTATCAATATATGGTGGCAAGTGACTCTTATAGGGTGCAAAGTGACTCTAATATGGTGAAGAGTGACTTACATGGTTGATTAGAGCCAAAATATGGCCCAAAATTGACTCGTATAAAAGTGGTACTAAGAGGTGGTTAAAGGATGATAAATTGCATGTATATGATGTTAACATGTCAATTATACAAATATATTGTGACAAGTGACTCTTATAGGGTAAAATGTGACTCTAATATGGTGAAAAGTGACTTACATGGTTGATTAGAGCCAAAGTGTGGCCCTAAATTGACTCGTATAAATGTGGTACCAAGAGGTGGTTAAAGGAAGTCAAATTGCATGTATATGATGTTAAAAGGTCAATGGTACCAATATATGGTGGAAAGTGACTATTATAGGGTGCAAAGTGACTCTAATATGGTGAAGAGTGACTTACATGGTTGATTAAAGCCAAAATGTGGCCCAAAATTGACTCGTACAAAACTAGTACCAAGAGGTGGTTAAAGGATGTTAAATTGCATGTATATGATGTCAATATGTAAATTGTACCAATATATGGTGGCAAGTGACTCTTATAGGGTGCAAAGTGACTCTAATATAGTGAAGAGTGACTTGCATGGTTGATTAGAGCTGAAGTGTGGCCCAAAATTGACTCGTATAAAAGTGGTACCAAGAGGTGGTTAAAGGATGTTAAATTGCAGGTGTATCATGTTAACATGTCAATTGTACCAATATATGGTGACAAGTGACTCTTATAGAGTGTAAAGTGACTCTAATATGGTGAAGAGTGAATTACATGGTTGATTAGAGCCAAAATGTGACCCAAAATTGACTCGTACAAAAGTGGTACCAAGAGGTGGTTAAAGGATGTTAAATTGCATGTATATGATGTTAACATGTCAATTGTACCGATATATGGTGGCAAGTGATTCTAATAGGATGCAAAGTCACTCTAATATGGCGAAGAGTGACTTACATGATTGATTAGAGTCGTATAAACGTGGTACCAAGAGGTGGTTAAAGGATGTTAAATTGCATGTATATGATGTTAACATGTAAAATTGTACCAATATATGGTGGGAAATGACTCTAATTGGGTGTAATGTGACTCTAATATGGTGAAGAGTGACTTACATGGTTGATTAGAGCCAAAATGTTGCCCAAAATTGACTCTTATAAAAGTTGTACTAAGAGGTGGTTAAAGGATGTTAAATTGAAGGTATATGATGTTAACATACCAATTATACCAATATATGGTGGCAAGTGACTCTTATAGGGTGCAATGTGACTCTAATATGGTGAAGAGTGACTTACATGGTTGATTAGAGCCAAAGTTTGGCCAAAACTTGACTCGTATAAATGTGGTACCAAGAGGTTGTTAAAGGAAGTCAAATTGAATGTATATGATGTTAAAAGGTCAATGGTACCGATATATGGTGGCAAGTGACTCTTATAGGGAGCAAAGTGACTTAAAAGTGGTGAAGAGTGAATTACATGGTTGATTAGAGCCAAAATGTGGCCCAAAATTGACTCGTATAAAAGTGGTACCAAGAGGTGCTTAAAGGATGTTAAATTGCGTGTATATGATGTTAAAATGTCAATTGTACTGATATATGGTGGCAAGTGATTCTAATAGGGTACAAAGTGACTCTAATAGAGTGAAAAATGACTCTAATATGGTGAAGAGTGACTTACATGGTTGATTATAGCCAAAATGTGGCCCAAAATTGACTCGTATAAATGTGGTACCAAGAGGTGGTAAAAGGATGTTAAATTGCATGTATATGATGTTAACATGTCAATTGTACCAATATATGGTGGCAAGTGATTCTAATAGGGTGCAAAGTGACTCTGATATGGTGAAAAGTTACTTATATGGTTGATTAGACTCATATAAAAGTGGTACCAAGAGGTGGTTAAAGGATGTTAAATTGCATGTATATGATGTTAACATGTATTTTTTACCAATATATGGTGGCCAATGACTCTAATTGGGTGCTATGTGACTCTAATATGGTGAAGAGTGACTTACATGGTCGATTAGTGCCAAAATGTTGCCCAAAATTGACTCGTATAAAAGTGGTACTAAGAGGTGGTTAAAGGATGTTAAATTGCATGTATATGATCTTAACATGTCAATTATACCAATATATGGTGGCAAGTGACTCTTATAGGGTGAAATGTGACTCTAATATGGTGAAAAATGACTTACATGGTTGATTAGAGCCAAAGTGTGGCCCTAAATTGACTCGTATAAATGTGGTACGAAGAGGTGGTTAAAGGAAGTCAAATTGCATGTATATGATGTTAAAAGGTCAATGGTACCAATATATGGTGGAAAGTGACTCTTATAGGGTGCAAAGTGACTCTAATATGGTGAAGAGTGACTTACATGGTTGATTAAAGCCAAAATGTGGCCCAAAATTGACTCGTACAAAACTAGTACCAAGAGGTGGTTAAAGGATGTAAAATTGCATGTATATGATGTCAATATGTAAATTGTACCAATATATGGTGGCAAATGACTCTTATAGGGTGCAAAGTGACTTTAATATAGTGAAGAGTGACTTACATGGTTGATTAGAGCTAAAGTGTGGCCCAAAATTGACTCGTATAAAAGTGGTACCAAGAGGTGGTTAAAGGATATTAAATTGCAGGTGTATCATGTTAACATGTCAATTGTACCAATATATGGTGACAAGTGACTCTTATAGAGTGCAAAGTGACTCTAATATGGTGAAGAGTGACGTACATGGTTGATTAGAGCCAAAATGTGAAACAAAATTGACTCGTACAAAAGTGGTACCAAGAGGTGGTTAAAGGATGTTAAATTGCATGTATATGATGTTAACATGTCAATTGTACCGATATATGGTGGCAAGTGATTCTAATAGAGTGCAAAGTGACTCTAATATGGCGAAGAGTGACTTACATGATTGATTAGAGTCGTATAAATGTGGTACCAAGAGGTGGTTAAAGGATGTTAAATTGCATGTATATGATGTTAACATGTAAATTGTACCAATATATGGTGGGAAATGACTCTAATTGGGTGTAATGTGACTCTAATATGGTGAAGAGTGACTTACATGGTTGATTAGAGCCAAAATGTTGTCCAAAATTGACTCTTATAAAAGTTGTACTAAGAGGTGGTTAAAGGATGTTAAATTGAATGTATATGATGTTAACATACCAATTATACCAATATATGGTGGCAAGTGACTCTTATAGGGTGCAATGTGACTCTAATATGGTGAAGAGTGACTTACATGGTTGATTAGAGCCAAAGTATGGCCCAAACTTGACTCGTATAAATGTGGTACCAAGAGGTTGTTAAAGGAAGTCAAATTGAATGTATATGATGTTAAAAGGTCAATGGTACCGATATATGGTGGCAAGTGACTCTTATAGGGAGCAAAGTGACTTCAAAGTGGTGAAGAGTGAATTACATGGTTGATTATATCCAAAATGTGGCCCAAAATTGACTCGTATAAATGTGGTACCAAGAGGTGGTTAAAGGATGTTAAATTGCATGTATATGATGTTAACATGTCAATTGTACCAATATATGGTGGCAAGGGATTCTTATATGGTGCAAAGTGACTCTGATATGGTGAAAAGTGACTTATATGGTTGATTAGACTCGTATAAAAGTGGTACCAAGAGGTGGTTAAAGGATGTTAAATTGCATGTATATGATGTTAACATGTATTTTTTACCAATATATGGTGGCCAATGACTCTAATTGGGTGCTATGTGACTCTAATATGGTGAAAAGTGACTAACATGGTTGATTAGTGCCAAAATGTTGCCCAAAATTGACTCGTATAAAAGTGGTACTAAGAGGTGGTTAAAGGATGTTAAATTGCATGTATATGATGTTAACATGTCAATTATACCAATATATGGTGGCAAGTGACTCTTATAAGGTGAAATGTGACTCTAATATGGTGAACAGTGACTTACATGGTTGATTAGAGCCAAAGTGTGGCCCAAAATTGACTCGTATAAATGTGGTACCAAGAGGTGGTTAAAGAAAGTCAAATTGCATGTATATGATGTTAAAAGGTCAATGGTACCAATATATGGTGGCAAGTGACTCTTATAGGGCACAAAGTGAATTTAATATGGTGAACAGTGAATTACATGGTTGATTAGTGCCAAAATGTTGCCCAAAATTGACTTGTATAAAAGTGGTACTAAGAGGTGGTTAAAGGATGTTAAATTGCATGTATATGATGTTAACATGTCAATTATACCAATATATGGTGGCAAGTGACTCTTATAAGGTGAAATGTGACTCTAATATGGTGAACAGTGACTTACATGGTTGATTAGAGCCAAAGTGTGGCCCAAAATTGACTCGTATAAATGTGGTACCAAGAGGTGGTTAAAGAAAGTCAAATTGCATGTATATGATGTTAAAAGGTCAATGGTACCAATATATGGTGGCAAGTGACTCTTATAGGGCACAAAGTGAATTTAATATGGTGAACAGTGAATTACATGGTTGATTAGAGCCAAAATGTGGCCCAAAATTGACTTGTATAAAAGTGGTACCAAGAGGTGGTTAAAGGATGTTAAATTGCATGTACATGATGTTAACATGTCAATTATACCAATATATGGTGGCAAGTGACTCTAATAGGGTGCAAAGTGACTCTAATATGGTGAAGAGTGACTTATATGGTTGATTATAGCCAAAATATGGCCCAAAATTGACTCGTATAAAAGTGGTACCAAGAGGTGCTTAAAGGATGTTAAATTGCGTGTATATGATGTTAAAATGTCAATTGTACTGATATATGGTGGCAAGTGATTCTAATAGGGTACAAAGTGACTCTAATAGAGTGAAAAATGACTCTAATATGGTGAAGAGTGACTTACATGGTTGATTATAGCCAAAATGTGGCCCAAAATTGACTCGTATAAATGTGGTACCAAGAGGTGGTAAAAGGATGTTAAATTGCATGTATATGATGTTAACATGTCAATTGTACCAATATATGGTGGCAAGTGATTCTAATAGGGTGCAAAGTGACTCTGATATGGTGAAAATTTACTTATATGGTTGATTAGACTCATATAAAAGTGGTACCAAGAGGTGGTTAAAGGATGTTAAATTGCATGTATATGATGTTAACATGTATTTTTTACCAATATATGGTGGCCAATGACTCTAATTGGGTGCTATGTGACTCTAATATGGTGAAGAGTGACTTACATGGTCGATTAGTGCCAAAATGTTGCCCAAAATTGACTCGTATAAAAGTGGTACTAAGAGGTGGTTAAAGGATGTTAAATTGCATGTATATGATCTTAACATGTCAATTATACCAATATATGGTGGCAAGTGACTCTTATAGGGTGAAATGTGACTCTAATATGGTGAAAAATGACTTACATGGTTGATTAGAGCCAAAGTGTGGCCCTAAATTGACTCGTATAAATGTGGTACGAAGAGGTGGTTAAAGGAAGTCAAATTGCATGTATATGATGTTAAAAGGTCAATGGTACCAATATATGGTGGAAAGTGACTCTTATAGGGTGCAAAGTGACTCTAATATGGTGAAGAGTGACTTACATGGTTGATTAAAGCCAAAATGTGGCCCAAAATTGACTCGTACAAAACTAGTACCAAGAGGTGGTTAAAGGATGTAAAATTGCATGTATATGATGTCAATATGTAAATTGTACCAATATATGGTGGCAAATGACTCTTATAGGGTGCAAAGTGACTTTAATATAGTGAAGAGTGACTTACATGGTTGATTAGAGCTAAAGTGTGGCCCAAAATTGACTCGTATAAAAGTGGTACCAAGAGGTGGTTAAAGGATATTAAATTGCAGGTGTATCATGTTAACATGTCAATTGTACCAATATATGGTGACAAGTGACTCTTATAGAGTGCAAAGTGACTCTAATATGGTGAAGAGTGACGTACATGGTTGATTAGAGCCAAAATGTGAAACAAAATTGACTCGTACAAAAGTGGTACCAAGAGGTGGTTAAAGGATGTTAAATTGCATGTATATGATGTTAACATGTAAATTGTACCGATATATGGTGGCAAGTGATTCTAATAGAGTGCAAAGTGACTCTAATATGGCGAAGAGTGACTTACATGATTGATTAGAGTCGTATAAATGTGGTACCAAGAGGTGGTTAAAGGATGTTAAATTGCATGTATATGATGTTAACATGTAAATTGTACCAATATATGGTGGGAAATGACTCTAATTGGGTGTAATGTGACTCTAATATGGTGAAGAGTGACTTACATGGTTGATTAGAGCCAAAATGTTGTCCAAAATTGACTCTTATAAAAGTTGTACTAAGAGGTGGTTAAAGGATGTTAAATTGAATGTATATGATGTTAACATACCAATTATACCAATATATGGTGGCAAGTGACTCTTATAGGGTGCAATGTGACTCTAATATGGTGAAGAGTGACTTACATGGTTGATTAGAGCCAAAGTATGGCCCAAACTTGACTCGTATAAATGTGGTACCAAGAGGTTGTTAAAGGAAGTCAAATTGAATGTATATGATGTTAAAAGGTCAATGGTACCTATATATGGTGGCAAGTGACTCTTATAGGGAGCAAAGTGACTTCAAAGTGGTGAAGAGTGAATTACATGGTTGATTATATCCAAAATGTGGCCCAAAATTGACTCGTATAAATGTGGTACCAAGAGGTGGTTAAAGGATGTTAAATTGCATGTATATGATGTTAACATGTCAATTGTACCAATATATGGTGGCAAGGGATTCTTATATGGTGCAAAGTGACTCTGATATGGTGAAAAGTGACTTATATGGTTGATTAGACTCGTATAAAAGTGGTACCAAGAGGTGGTTAAAGGATGTTAAATTGCATGTATATGATGTTAACATGTATTTTTTACCAATATATGGTGGCCAATGACTCTAATTGGGTGCTTTGTGACTCTAATATGGTGAAAAGTGACTAACATGGTTGATTAGTGCCAAAATGTTGCCCAAAATTGACTCGTATAAAAGTGGTACTAAGAGGTGGTTAAAGGATGTTAAATTGCATGTATATGATGTTAACATGTCAATTATACCAATATATGGTGGCAAGTGACTCTTATAAGGTGAAATGTGACTCTAATACGGTGAACAGTGACTTACATGGTTGATTAGAGCCAAAGTGTGGCCCAAAATTGACTCGTATAAATGTGGTACCAAGAGGTGGTTAAAGAAAGTCAAATTTCATGTATATGATGTTAAAAGGTCAATGGTACCAATATATGGTGGCAAGTGACTCTTATAGGGCACAAAGTGAATTTAATATGGTGAACAGTGAATTACATGGTTGATTAGAGCCAAAATGTGGCCCAAAATTGACTTGTATAAAAGTGGTACCAAGAGGTGGTTAAAGGATGTTAAATTGCATGTACATGATGTTAACATGTAAATTATACCAATATATGGTGGCAAGTGACTCTAATAGGGTGCAAAGTGACTCTAATATGGTGAAGAGTGACTTATATGGTTGATTATAGCCAAAATATGGCCCAAAATTGACTCTTATAAAAGTGGTACCAGGAGGTGGTTAAAGGATGTTAAATTGAATGTATATGATGTTAACATGTCAATTGTACCAATATATGGTGGAAAGGGACTCTTATAGTGTGCAAAGTGATTCTAATATGGCGAAGAGTGACTTACATGGTTGATTAGAGCCAAAATGTGGCCCAAAATTGACTCGTATAAATGTGGTACCAAGAGGTGGTTAAAGGATGTTAAATTGCATGTATATGATGTTAACATGTCAATTGTACCGATATATGGTGGCAAGTGATTCTAATAGGGTGCAAAGTGACTCTAATATGGCGAAGAGTGACTTACATGGTTTATTAGACTCGTATAAAAGTGGTACCAGGAGGTGGTTAAATGATGTTATATTGAATGTATATGATGTTAACAAGTAAATTGTACCAATATATGGTGGGAAATGACTCTAATTTGGTGCAATATGATTCTAATATGGTGAAGAGTGACTTACATGGTTGATAAGAGCCAAAATGTTGCCCAAAATTGACTCGTATAAAATTGGTACTAAGAGGTGGTTAAAGGATATTAAATTGCATGTATATGATGTTGACATGTCAATTATACCAATATATGGTCGCAAGTGACTCTTATAGGGTGCAATGTGACTCTAATATGGTGAAGAGTGACTTACTTGGTTTATTAGAGCCAAAGTGTGGCCCAAACATGACTCGTATAAATTTGGTACCAAGAGGTGGTTAAATGAAGTCAAATTGCATGTATTTGATGTTAAAAGTTCAATGGTACCGATATATGGTGGCAAGTGACTCTTATAGGGAGCAAAGTGACTTTAGAGTGGTGAAGAGTGAATTACATGGTTGATTAGAGCCACAATGTGGCCCAAAATTGACTCATATAAAAGTGGTACCAAGAAGTTGTTAAAGGATGTTAAATTGCATGTATATGATGTTAACATGTCAATTGTACCAATATATGGTGGCAAGTGACTCTAATAGGGTGAAAAATGACTATAATACGGTGAAGGGTGACTTACATGGTTGATTAGAGCCAAAATGTGGCCCAAAATTGAATCGTACGAAAGTGGTACCAAGAAGTGGTTAAAGGATGTTAAATTGAATGTATATGATGTTAACATGTCAATTGTACCAATATATGGTGGAAAGGGACTCTTATAGTGTGCAAAGTGACTCCAATATGGTAAAGAGTGACTTATATGGTTGATTAGAGCCAAAATGTGGCCCAAAACTGACTTGTATAAAAGTGGTACCAAGAGGTGGTTAAAGGATGTTAAATTGCATGTACATGATGTTAACATGTCAATTATACCAATATATGGTGGCAAGTGACTCTAATAGGGTGCAAAGTGACTCTAATATGGTGAAGAGTGACTTATATGGTTGATTATAGCCAAAATATGGCCCAAAATTGACTCTTATAAAAGTGGTACCAGGAGGTGGTTAAAGGATGTTAAATTGAATGTATATGATGTTAACATGTCAATTGTACCAATATATGGTGGAAAGGGACTCTTATAGTGTGCAAAGTGATTCTAATATGGCGAAGAGTGACTTACATGGTTGATTAGAGCCAAAATGTGGCCCAAAATTGACTCGTATAAATGTGGTACCAAGAGGTGGTTAAAGGATGTTAAATTGCATGTATATGATGTTAACATGTCAATTGTACCGATATATGGTGGCAAGTGATTCTAATAGGGTGCAAAGTGACTCTAATATGGCGAAGAGTGACTTACATGGTTTATTAGACTCGTATAAAAGTGGTACCAGGAGGTGGTTAAATGATGTTATATTGAATGTATATGATGTTAACAAGTAAATTGTACCAATATATGGTGGGAAATGACTCTAATTTGGTGCAATATGATTCTAATATGGTGAAGAGTGACTTACATGGTTGATAAGAGCCAAAATGTTGCCCAAAATTGACTCGTATAAAATTGGTACTAAGAGGTGGTTAAAGGATATTAAATTGCATGTATATGATGTTGACATGTCAATTATACCAATATATGGTCGCAAGTGACTCTTATAGGGTGCAATGTGACTCTAATATGGTGAAGAGTGACTTACATAGTTTATTAGAGCCAAAGTGTGGCCCAAACTTGACTCGTATAAATTTGGTACCAAGAGGTGGTTAAATGAAGTCAAATTGCATGTATTTGATGTTAAAAGTTCAATGGTACCGATATATGGTGGCAAGTGACTCTTATAGGGAGCAAAGTGACTTTAGAGTGGTGAAGAGTGAATTACATGGTTGATTAGAGCCACAATGTGGCCCAAAATTGACTCATATAAAAGTGGTACCAAGAAGTTGTTAAAGGATGTTAAATTGCATGTATATGATGTTAACATGTCAATTGTACCAATATATGGTGGCAAGTGACTCTAATAGGGTGAAAAATGACTATAATATGGTGAAGGGTGACTTACATGGTTGATTAGAGCCAAAATGTGGCCCAAAATTGACTCGTACGAAAGTGGTACCAAGAAGTGGTTAAAGGATGTTAAATTGAATGTATATGATGTTAACATGTCAATTGTACCAATATATGGTGGAAAGGGACTCTTATAGTGTGCAAAGTGACTCCAATATGGTAAAGAGTGACTTATATGGTTGATTAGAGCCAAAATGTGGCCCAAAACTGACTTGTATAAAAGTGGTACCAAGAGGTGGTTAAAGGATGTTAAATTGCATGTACATGATGTTAACATGTCAATTATACCAATATATGGTGGCAAGTGACTCTAATAGGGTGCAAAGTGACTCTAATATGGTGAAGAGTGACTTATATGGTTGATTAGAGCCAAAATGTGGCCCAAAATTGACTCTTACAAAAGTGGTACCAAGAGGTGGTTAAAGGAAGTTAAATTGAATGTATATGATGTTAACATGTCAATTGTACCAATATATGGTGCAAAAGGGACTCTTATAGTGTGCAAAGTGACTCTAATATGGTGAAGAGTGACTTACATGGTTGATTAGAGCCAAAATGTGGCCCAAAATTGACTCGTACAAAAGTGGTACCAGAAGGTGGTTAAAAGATGTTAAATTGCATGTATATCATCTTAATATGTCAATTGTACCAATATATGGTGACAAGTGACTCTTATAGAGTGCAAAGTGACTCTAATATGGTGAAGAGTGACTTACATGGTTGATTAGAGCCAAAATGTGGCCCAAAATTGACTCGTATAAATGTGGTACCAAGAGGTGGTTAAAGGATGTTAAATTGCATATATATGATGTTAACATGTCAATTGTACGGATATATGGTGGCAAGTGATTCTAATAGGGTGCAAAGTGACTCTAATATGACGAAGAGTGACTTACATGGTTGATTAGACTCGTATAAAAGTGGTACCGGGAGGTGGTTAAAGGATGTTAAATTGCATGTATATGATGTTAACATTTAAATTGTACCAATATATGGTGGGAAATGACTTTAATTTGGTGCAATGTGACTCTAATATGGCGAAGAGTGACTTACATGGTTGATTAGAGCCAAAATAAAAGTGGTACAAGGAGGTGGTTAAAGGATGTTATATTGCATGTATATGATGTTAACAAGTAAATTGTACCAATATATGGTGGGAAATGACTCTAATTTGGTGCAATGTGACTCTAATATGGTGAAGAGTGACTTACATGGTTGATTAGAGCCAAAATGTTGCCCAAAATTTACTCGTATAAAATTGGTACTAAGAGGTGGTTAAAGGATATTAAATTGCATGTATATGATGTTAACATGTCAATTATACCAATATATGGTCGCAAGTGACTCTTATAGGGTGCAATGTGACTCTAATATGGTGAAGAGTGACTTACTTGGTTTATTAGAGCCAAAGTGTGGCCCAAACATGACTCGTATAAATTTGGTACCAAGAGGTGGTTAAATGAAGTCAAATTGCATGTATTTGATGTTAAAAGTTCAATGGTACCGATATATGGTGGCAAGTGACTCTTATAGGGAGCAAAGTGACTTTAGAGTGGTGAAGAGTGAATTACATGGTTGATTAGAGCCACAATGTGGCCCAAAATTGACTCATATAAAAGTGGTACCAAGAAGTTGTTAAAGGATGTTAAATTGCATGTATATGATGTTAACATGTCAATTGTACCAATATATGGTGGCAAGTGACTCTAATAGGGTGAAAAATGACTATAATACGGTGAAGGGTGACTTACATGGTTGATTAGAGCCAAAATGTGGCCCAAAATTGACTCGTACGAAAGTGGTACCAAGAAGTGGTTAAAGGATGTTAAATTGAATGTATATGATGTTAACATGTCAATTGTACCAATATATGGTGGAAAGGGACTCTTATAGTGTGCAAAGTGACTCTAATATGGTAAAGAGTGACTTACATGGTTGATTAGAGCCAAAATGTGGCCCAAAATTGACTCGTACAAAAGTGGTACCAGGAGGTGGTTAAAGGATGTTAAATTGCATGTATATGATTTTAATATGTAAATTGTATCAATATATGGTGGCAAGTGACACTTATAGGGTGCAAAGTGACTCTAATATGGTGAAGAGTGACTTACATGGTTGATTAGAGCCAAAATGTGGCCCAAAATTGACTCTTAGAAAAATGGTACCAAGAGGTGGTTAAAAGATGTTAAATTGCATGTACATCATGTTAACATGTCAATTGTACCAATATATGGTGACAAGTGACTCTTATAGGGTGCAAAGTGACTCTAATATGGTGAAGAGTGACTTACATGGTTGATTAGAGCCAAAATGTGGCCCAAAATTGACTTGTATAAAAGTGGTACCAAGAGGTGGTTAAAAGATGTTAAATTGCATGTACATGATGTTAACATGTCAATTATACCAACATATGGTGGCAAGTGACTCTAATAGGGTGCAAAGTGACTCTAATATGGTGAAGAGTGACTTATATGGTTGATTAGAGCCAAAATGTGGCCCAAAATTGACTCTTACAAAAGTGGTACCAGGAGGTGGTCAAAGGATGTTAAATTGAATGTATATGATGTTAACATGTCAATTGTACCAATATATGGTGGAAAGGGACTCTTATAGGGTGAAAAATGACTATAATATGGTGAAGGGTGACTTACATGGTTGATTAGAGCCAAAATGTGGCCCAAAATTGACTCGTACGAAAGTGGTACCAAGAAGTGGTTAAAGGATGTTAAATTGAATGTATATGATTTTAACATGTCAATTGTACCAATATATGGTGGAAAGGGACTCTTATAGTGTGCAAAGTCACTCTAATATGGTGAAGAGTGACTTATATGGTTGATTAGAGCCAAAATGTGGCCCAAAATTGACTTGTATAAAAGTGGTACCAAGAGGTGGTTAAAGGATGTTAAATTGCACGTACATGATGTTAACATGTCAATTATACCAATATATGGTGGCAAGTGACTCTAATAGGGTGCAAAGTGACTCTAATATGGTGAAGAGTGACTTATATGGTTGATTAGAGACAAAATGTGGCCCAAAATTGACTCTTACAAAAGTGGTACCAAGAGGTGGTTAAAGGATGTTAAATTGAATGTATATGATGTTAACATGTCAATTGTACCAATATATGGTGGAAAGGGACTCTTATAGTGTGCAAAGTGACTCTAATATGGTAAAGAGTGACTTACATGGTTGATTAGAGCCAAAATGTGGCCCAAAATTGACTCGTACAAAAGTGGTACCAGGAGGTGGTTAAAGGATGTTAAATTGCATGTATATGATTTTAATATGTAAATTGTATCAATATATGGTGGCAAGTGACTCTTATAGGGTGCAAAGTGACTCTAATATGGTGAAGAGTGACTTACATGGTTGATTAGAGCCAAAATGTGGCCCAAACATGACTCGTATAAATTTGGTACCAAGAGGTGGTTAAATGAAGTCAAATTGCATGTATTTGATGTTAAAAGTTCAATGGTACCGATATATGGTGGCAAGTGACTCTTATAGGGAGCAAAGTGACTTTAGAGTGGTGAAGAGTGAATTACATGGTTGATTAGAGCCACAATGTGGCCCAAAATTGACTCATATAAAAGTGGTACCAAGAAGTTGTTAAAGGATGTTAAATTGCATGTATATGATGTTAACATGTCAATTGTACCAATATATGGTGGCAAGTGACTCTAATAGGGTGAAAAATGACTATAATATGGTGAAGGGTGACTTACATGGTTGATTAGAGCCAAAATGTGGCCCAAAATTGACTCGTACGAAAGTGGTACCAAGAAGTGGTTAAAGGATGTTAAATTGAATGTATATGATGTTAACATGTCAATTGTACCAATATATGGTGGAAAGGGACTCTTATAGTGTGCAAAGTGACTCTAATATGGTGAAGAGTGACTTATATGGTTGATTAGAGCCAAAATGTGGCCCAAAATTGACTTGTATAAAAGTGGTACCAAGAGGTGGTTAAAGGATGTTAAATTGCATGTACATGATGTTAACATGTCAATTATACCAATATATGGTGGCAAGTGACTCTAATAGGGTGCAAAATGACTCTAATATGGTGAAGAGTGACTTATATGGTTGATTAGAGCCAAAATGTGGCCCAAAATTGACTCTTACAAAAGTGGTACCAAGAGGTGGTTAAAGGATGTTAAATTGAATGTATATGATGTTAACATGTCAATTGTACCAATATATGGTGGAAAGGGACTCTTATAGTGTGCAAAGTGACTCTAATATGGTAAAGAGTGACTTACATGGTTGATTAGAGCCAAAATGTGGCCCAAACATGACTCGTATAAATTTGGTACCAAGAGGTGGTTAAATGAAGTCAAATTGCATGTATTTGATGTTAAAAGTTCAATGGTACCGATATATGGTGGCAAGTGACTCTTATAGGGAGCAAAGTGACTTCAGAGTGGTGAAGAGTGAATTACATGGTTGATTAGAGCCACAATGTGGCCCAAAATTGACTCATATAAAAGTGGTACCAAGAAGTTGTTAAAGGATGTTAAATTGCATGTATATGATGTTAACATGTCAATTATACCAATATATGGTGGCAAGTGACTCTAATAGGGTGAAAAATGACTATAATATGGTAAAGGGTGACTTACATGGTTGATTAGAGCCAAAATGTGGCCCAAAATTGACTCGTACGAAAGTGGTACCAAGAAGTGGTTAATGGATGTTAAATTGAATGTATATGATGTTAACATGTCAATTGTACCAATATATGGTGGAAAGGGACTCTTATAGTGTGCAAAGTGACTCTAATATGGTGAAGAGTGACTTATATGGTTGATTAGAGCCAAAATATGGCCCAAAATTGACTTGTATAAAAGTGGTACCAAAAGGTGGTTAAAGGATGTTAAATTGCATGTATATGATGTTAACATGTAAATTGTACCAATATATGGTGGGAAATGACTCTAATTGGGTGTAATGTGACTCTAATATGGTGAAGAGTGACTTACATGGTTGATTAGAGCCAAAATGTTGCCCAAAATTGACTCTTATAAAAGTTGTACTAAGAGGTGGTTAAAGGATGTTAAATTGAATGTATATGATGTTAACATACCAATTATACCAATATATGGTGGCAAGAGACTCATATAGGGTGCAATGTGACTCTAATATGGTGAAGAGTGACTTACATGGTTGATTAGAGCCAAAGTATGGCCAAAACTTGACTCGTATAAATGTGGTACCAAGAGGTTGTTAAAGGAAGTCAAATTGAATGTATATGATGTTAAAAGGTCAATGGTACCGATATATGGTGGCAAGTGACTCTTATAGGGAGCAAAGTGACTTCAAAGTGGTGAAGAGTGAATTACATGGTTGATTAGAGCCAAAATGTGGCCCAAAATTGACTCATATAAAAGTGGTACCAAGAGGTGGTTAAAGGATGTTAAATTGCATGTATATGATGTTAACATGTCAATTGTACTGATATATGGTGGCAAGTGATTCTAATAGGGTACAAAGTGACTCTAATAGGGTGAAAAATGACTCTAATATGGTGAAGAGTGACTTACATGGTTGATTATAGCCAAAATGTGGCCCAAAATTGACTCATATAAATGTGGTACCAAGAGGTGGTTAAAGGATGTTAAATTGCATGTACATGATGTTAACATGTCAATTATACCAACATATGGTGGCAAGTGACTCTAATAGGGTGCAAAGTGACTCTAATATGGTGAAGAGTGACTTATATGGTTGATTAGAGCCAAAATGTGGCCCAAAATTGACTCTTACAAAAGTGGTACCAGGAGGTGGTTAAAGGATGTTAAATTGAATGTATATTATGTTAACATGTCAATTGTACCAATATATGGTGGAAAGGGACTCTTATAGGGTGAAAAATGACTATAATATGGTGAAGGGTGACTTACATGGTTGATTAGAGCCAAAATGTGGCCCAAAATTGACTCGTACGAAAGTGGTACCAAGAAGTGGTTAAAGGATGTTAAATTGAATGTATATGATGTTAACATGTCAATTGTACCAATATATGGTGGAAAGGGACTCTTATAGTGTGCAAAGTCACTCTAATATGGTGAAGAGTGACTTATATGGTTGATTAGAGCCAAAATGTGGCCCAAAATTGACTTGTATAAAAGTGGTACCAAGAGGTGGTTAAAGGATGTTAAATTGCACGTACATGATGTTAACATGTCAATTATACCAATATATGGTGGCAAGTGACTCTAATAGGGTGCAAAGTGACTCTAATATGGTGAAGAGTGACTTATATGGTTGATTAGAGACAAAATGTGGCCCAAAATTGACTCGTACAAAAGTGGTACCAGAAGGTGGTTAAAGGATGTTAAATTGCATCTATATGATTTTAATATGTAAATTGTATCAATATATGGTGGCAAGTGACTCTTATAGGGTGCAAAGTGACTCTAATATGGTGAAGAGTGACTTACATGGTTGATTAGAGCCAAAATGTGGCCCAAAATTGACTCGTACGAAAGTGGTACCAAGAAGTGGTTAAAGGATGTTAAATTGAATGTATATGATGTTAACATGTCAATTGTACCAATATATGGTGGAAATGGACTCTTATAGTGTGCAAAGTCACTCTAATATGGTGAAGAGTGACTTATATGGTTGATTAGAGCCAAAATGTGGCCCAAAATTGACTTGTATAAAAGTGGTACCAAGAGGTGGTTAAAGGATGTTAAATTGCACGTACATGATGTTAACATGTCAATTATACCAATATATGGTGGCAAGTGACTCTAATAGGGTGCAAAGTGACTCTAATATGGTGAAGAGTGACTTATATGGTTGATTAGAGACAAAATGTGGCCCAAAATTGACTCTTACAAAAGTGGTACCAAGAGGTGGTTAAAGGATGTTAAATTGAATGTATATGATGTTAACATGTCAATTGTACCAATATATGGTGGAAAGGGACTCTTATAGTGTGCAAAGTGACTCTAATATGGTAAAGAGTGACTTACATGGTTGATTAGAGCCAAAATGTGGCCCAAAATTGACTCGTACAAAAGTGGTACCAGGAGGTGGTTAAAGGATGTTAAATTGCATGTATATGATTTTAATATGTAAATTGTATCAATATATGGTGGCAAGTGACTCTTATAGGGTGCAAAGTGACTCTAATATGGTGAAGAGTGACTTACATGGTTGATTAGAGCCAAAATGTGGCCCAAACATGACTCGTATAAATTTGGTACCAAGAGGTGGTTAAATGAAGTCAAATTGCATGTATTTGATGTTAAAAGTTCAATGGTACCGATATATGGTGGCAAGTGACTCTTATAGGGAGCAAAGTGACTTTAGAGTGGTGAAGAGTGAATTACATGGTTGATTAGAGCCACAATGTGGCCCAAAATTGACTCATATAAAAGTGGTACCAAGAAGTTGTTAAAGGATGTTAAATTGCATGTATATGATGTTAACATGTCAATTGTACCAATATATGGTGGCAAGTGACTCTAATAGGGTGAAAAATGACTATAATATGTTGAAGGGTGACTTACATGGTTGATTAGAGCCAAAATGTGGCCCAAAATTGACTCGTACGAAAGTGGTACCAAGAAGTGGTTAAAGGATGTTAAATTGAATGTATATGATGTTAACATGTCAATTGTACCAATATATGGTGGAAAGGGACTCTTATAGTGTGCAAAGTGACTCTAATATGGTGAAGAGTGACTTATATGGTTGATTAGAGCCAAAATGTGGCCCAAAATTGACTTGTATAAAAGTGGTACCAAGAGGTGGTTAAAGGATGTTAAATTGCATGTACATGATGTTAACATGTCAATTATACCAATATATGGTGGCAAGTGACTCTAATAGGGTGCAAAATGACTCTAATATGGTGAAGAGTGACTTATATGGTTGATTAGAGCCAAAATGTGGCCCAAAATTGACTCTTACAAAAGTGGTACCAAGAGGTGGTTAATGGATGTTAAATTGAATGTATATGATGTTAACATGTCAATTGTACCAATATATGGTGGAAAGGGACTCTTATAGTGTGTAAAGTGACTCTAATATGGTAAAGAGTGACTTACATGGTTGATTAGAGCCAAAATGTGGCCCAAACATGACTCGTATAAATTTGGTACCAAGAGGTGGTTAAATGAAGTCAAATTGCTTGTATTTGATGTTAAAAGTTCAATGGTACCGATATATGGTGGCAAGTGACTCTTATAGGGAGCAAAGTGACTTCAGAGTGGTGAAGAGTGAATTACATGGTTGATTAGAGCCACAATGTGGCCCAAAATTGACTCATATAAAAGTGGTACCAAGAAGTTGTTAAAGGATGTTAAATTGCATGTATATGATGTTAACATGTCAATTGTACCAATATATGTTGGCAAGTGACTCTAATAGGGTGAAAAATGACTATAATATGGCGAAGGGTGACTTACATGGTTGATTAGAGCCAAAATGTGGCCCAAAATTGACTCGTACGAAAGTGGTACCAAGAAGTGGTTAAAGGATGTTAAATTGAATGTATATGATGTTAACATGTCAATTGTACCAATATATGGTGGAAAGGGACTCTTATAGTGTGCAAAGTGACTCTAATATGGTGAAGAGTGACTTATATGGTTGATTAGAGCCAAAATATGGCCCAAAATTGACTTGTATAAAAGTGGTACCAAAAGGTGGTTAAAGGATGTTAAATTGCATGTATATGATGTTAACATGTAAATTGTACCAATATATGGTGGGAAATGACTCTAATTGGGTGTAATGTGACTCTAATATGGTGAAGAGTGACTTACATGGTTGATTAGAGCCAAAATGTTGCCCAAAATGGACTCTTATAAAAGTTGTACTAAGAGGTGGTTAAAGGATGTTAAATTGAATGTATATGATGTTAACATACCAATTATACCAATATATGGTGGCAAGAGACTCTTATAGGGTGCAATGTGACTCTAATATGGTGAAGAGTGACTTACATGGTTGATTAGAGCTAAAGTATGGCCAAAACTTGACTCGTATAAATGTGGTACCAAGAGGTTGTTAAAGGAAGTCAAATTGAATGTATATGATGTTAAAAGGTCAATGGTACCGATATATGGTGGCAAGTGACTCTTATAGGGAGCAAAGTGACTTCAAAGTGGTGAAGAGTGAATTACATGGTTGATTAGAGCCAAAATGTGGCCCAAAATTGACTCGTATAAAAGTGGTACCAAGAGGTGGTTAAAGGATGTTAAATTGCATGTATATGATGTTAACATGTCAATTGTACTGATATATGGTGGCAAGTGATTCTAATAGGGTACAAAGTGACTCTAATAGGGTGAAAAATGACTCTAATATGGTGAAGAGTGACTTACATGGTTGATTATAGCCAAAATGTGGCCCAAAATTGACTCATATAAATGTGGTACCAAGAGGTGGTTAAAGGATGTTAAATTGCATGTATATGATGTTAACATGTCAATTGTACTGATATATGGTGGCAAGTGATTCTAATAGGGTACAAAGTGACTCTAATAGGGTGAAAAATGACTCTAATATGGTGAAGAGTGACTTACATGGTTGATTAGAGCCAAAGTGTGGCCCTAAATTGACTCGTATAAATATGGTACAAAGAGGTGGTTAAAGGAAGTCAAATTGCTTGTATATGATGTTAAAAGGTCAATGGTACCAATATATGGTGCAAAGTGACTCTTATAGGGTGCAAAGTGACTCTAATATGGTGAAGAGTGACTTACATGGTTGATTAAAGCCAAAATGTGGCCCAAAATTGACTCGTACAAAACTAGTACCAAGAGGTGGTTAAAGGATGTAAAATTGCATGTATATGATGTCAATATGTAAATTGTACCAATATATGGTGGCAAATGACTCTTATAGGGTGCAAAGTGACTCTAATATAGTGAAGAGTGACTTACATGGTTGATTAGAGCTAAAGTGTGGCCCAAAATTGCCTCGTATAAAGTGGTACCAAGAGGTGGTTAAAGGATGTTAAATTGCAGGTGTATCATGTTAACATGTCAATTGTACCAATATATGGTGACAAGTGACTCTTATGGAGTGCAAAGTGACTCTAATATGGTGAAGAGTGACGTACATGGTTGATTAGAGCCAAAATGTGAAACAAAATTGACTCGTACAAAAGTGGTACCAAGAGGTGGTTAAAGGATGTTAAATTGCATGTATATGATGTTAACATGTCAATTGTACCGATATATGGTGGCAAGTGATTCTAATAGGGTGCAAAGTGACTCTAATATGGCGAAGAGTGACTTACATGATTGATTAGAGTCGTATAAATGTGGTACCAAGAGGTGGTTAAAGGATGTTAAATTGCATGTATATGATGTTAACATGTAAATTGTACCAATATATGGTGGGAAATGACTCTAATTGGGTGTAATGTGACTCTAATATGGTGAAGAGTGAATTACATGGTTGATTATAGCCAAAATATGGCCCAAAATTGACTCGTATAAATGTGGTACCAAGAGGTGGTTAAAGGATGTTAAATTGCATGTATATGA
Organism: Apium graveolens; assembly: GCF_009905375.1. Classification (NCBI taxonomy): domain Eukaryota; kingdom Viridiplantae; phylum Streptophyta; class Magnoliopsida; order Apiales; family Apiaceae; genus Apium; species Apium graveolens. The sequence goes on along the minus strand of NW_027418785.1, from coordinate 16,501 downwards.
TGTTAACATGTCAATTGTACCAATATATGGTGGCAAGGGATTCTAATAGGGTGCAAAGTGACTCTGATATGGTGAAAAATGACTTATATGGTTGATTAGACTCGTATAAAAGTGGTACCAAGAGGTGGTTAAAGGATGTTAAATTGCATGTATATGATGTTAACATGTATTTTTTACCAATATATGGTGGCCAATGACTCTAATTGGGTGCTATGTGACTCTAATATGGTGAAAAGTGACTAACATGGTTGATTAGTGCCAAAATGTTGCCCAAAATTGACTCGTATAAAAGTGGTACTAAGAGGTGGTTAAAGGATGTTAAATTGCATGTATATGATGTTAACATGTCAATTATACCAATATATGGTGGCAAGTGACTCTTATAGGGTGAAATGTGACTCTAATATGGTGAAAAGTGACTTACATGGTTGATTAGAGCCAAAGTGTGGCCCAAAATTGACTCGTATAAATGTGGTACCAAGAGGTGGTTAAAGAAAGTCAAATTGCATGTATATGATGTTAAAAGTTCAATGGTACCAATATATGGTGGCAAGTGACTCTTATAGGGCATAAAGTGAATTTAATATGGTAAAGATTGACTTACATGGTTGATTAGAGCCAAAATGTGGCCCAAAATTGACTTGTATAAAAGTGGTACCAAGAGGTGGTTAAAGGATGTTAAATTGCATGTACATGATGTTAACATGTCAATTATACCAATATATAGTGGCAAGTGACTCTAATAGGGTACAAAGTGACTCTAATATGGTGAAGAGTGACTTATATGGTTGATTAGAGCCAAAATGTGGCCCAAAATTGACTCTTACAAAAGTGGTACCAGGAGGTGGTTAAAGGATGTTAAATTGAATGTATATGATGTTAACATGTCAATTGTACCAATATATGGTGGAAAGGGACTCTTATAGTGTGCAAAGTGATTCTAATATGGCGAAGAGTGACTTACATGGTTGATTAGAGCCAAAATTTGGCCCAAAATTGACTCGTATAAATGTGGTACCAAGAGGTGGTTAAAGGATGTTAAATTGCATGTATATGATGTTAACATGTCAATTGTACCGATATATGGTGGCAAGTGATTCTAATAGGGTGCAAAGTGACTCTAATATGGCGAAGAGTGACTTACATGGTTTATTAGACTCGTATAAAAGTGGTACCAGGAGGTGGTTAAAGGATGTTATATTGCATGTATATGATGTTAACAAGTAAATTGTACCAATATATGGTGGGAAATGACTCTAATTTGGTGCAATATGATTCTAATATGGTGAAGAGTGACTTACATGGTTGATAAGAGCCAAAATGTTGCCCAAAATTGACTCGTATAAAATTGGTACTAAGAGGTGGTTAAAGGATATTAAATTGCATGTATATGATGTTGACATGTCAATTATACCAATATATGGTCGCAAGTGACTCTTATAGGGTGCAATGTGACTCTAATATGGTGAAGAGTGACTTACATGGTTTATTAGAGCCAAAGTGTGGCCCAAACTTGACTCGTATAAATTTGGTACCAAGAGGTGGTTAAATGAAGTCAAATTGCATGTATTTGATGTTAAAAGTTCAATGGTACCGATATATGGTGGCAAGTGACTCTTATAGGGAGCAAAGTGACTTTAGAGTGGTGAAGAGTGAATTACATGGTTGATTAGAGCCACAATGTGGCCCAAAATTGACTCATATAAAAGTGGTACCAAGAAGTTGTTAAAGGATGTTAAATTGCATGTATATGATGTTAACATGTCAATTGTACCAATATATGGTGGCAAGTGACTCTAATAGGATGAAAAATGACTATAATATGGTGAAGGGTGACTTACATGGTTGATTAGAGCCAAAATGTGGCCCAAAATTGACTCGTACGAAAGTGGTACCAAGAAGTGGTTAAAGGATGTTAAATTGAATGTATATGATGTTAACATGTCAATTGTACCAATATATGGTGGAAAGGGACTCTTATAGTGTGCAAAGTGACTCCAATATGGTGAAGAGTGACTTATATGGTTGATTAGAGCCAAAATGTGGCCCAAAACTGACTTGTATAAAAGTGGTACCAAGAGGTGGTTAAAGGATGTTAAATTGCATGTACATGATGTTAACATGTCAATTATACCAATATATGGTGGCAAGTGACTCTAATAGGGTGCAAAGTGACTCTAATATGGTGAAGAGTGACTTATATGGTTGATTAGAGCCAAAATGTGGCCCAAAATTGACTCTTACAAAAGTGGTACCAAGAGGTGGTTAAAGGAAGTTAAATTGAATGTATATGATGTTAACATGTCAATTGTACCAATATATGGTGGAAAGGGACTCTTATAGTGTGCAAAGTGACTCTAATATGGTGAAGAATGACTTACATGGTTGATTAGAGCCAAAATGTGGCCCAAAATTGACTCATACAAAAGTGGTACCAGAAGGTGGTTAAAGGATATTAAATTGCATGTATATGATTTTAATATGTAAATTGTATCAATATATGGTGGCAAGTGACTCTTATAGGGTGCAAAGTGACTCTAATATGGTGAAGAGTGACTTACATGGTTGATTAGAGCCAAAATGTGGCCCAAAATTGACTCTTAGAAAAATGGTACCAAGAGGTGGTTAAAAGATGTTAAATTGCATGTATATCATCTTAACATGTCAATTGTACCAATATATGGTGACAAGTGACTCTTATAGGGTGCAAAGTGACTCTAATATGGTGAAGAGTGACTTACATGGTTGATTAGAGCCAAAATGTGGCCCAAAATTGACTCGTATAAATGTGGTACCAAGAGGTGGTTAAAGGATGTTAAATTGCATATATATGATGTTAACATGTCAATTGTACGGATATATGGTGGCAAGTGATTCTAATAGGGTGCAAAGTGACTCTAATATGACGAAGAGTGACTTACATGGTTGATTAGACTCGTATAAAAGTGGTACCAGGAGGTGGTTAAAGGATGTTAAATTGCATGTATATGATGTTAACATTTATATTGTACCAATATATGGTGGGAAATGACTTTAATTTGGTGCAATGTGACTCTAATATGGCGAAGAGTGACTTACATGGTTGATTAGACTCGTATAAAAGTGGTACCAGGAGGTGGTTAAAGGATTTTATATTGCATGTATATGATGTTAACAAGTAAATTGTACCAATATATGGTGGGAAATGACTCTAATTTGGTGCAATGTGACTCTAATATGGTGAAGAGTGACTTACATGGTTGATTAGAGCCAAAATGTTGCCCAAAATTGACTCGTATAAAATTAGTACTAAGAGGTGGTTAAAGGATATTAAATTGCATGTATATGATGTTCACATGTTAATTATACCAATATATGGTCGCAAGTGACTCTTATAGGGTGCAATGTGACTCTAATATGGTGAAGAGTGACTTACATGGTTTATTAGAGCCAAAGTGTGGCCCAAACTTGACTCGTATAAATTTGGTACCAAGAGGTGGTTAAATGAAGTCAAATTGCATGTATTTGATGTTAAAAGTTCAATGGTACCGATATATGGTGGCAAATGACTCTTATAGGGAGCAAAGTGACTTTAGAGTGGTGAAGAGTGAATTACATGGTTGATTAGAGCCACAATGTGGCCCAAAATTGACTCATATAAAAGTGGTACCAAGAAGTTGTTAAAGGATGTTAAATTGCATGTATATGATGTTAACATGTCAATTGTACCAATATATGGTGGCAAGTGACTCTAATAGGGTGAAAAATGACTATAATATGGTGAAGGGTGACTTACATGGTTGATTAGAGCCAAAATGTGGCCCAAAATTGACTCGTACGAAAGTGGTAGCAAGAAGTGGTTAAAGGATATTAAATTGAATGTATATGATGTTAACATGTCAATTGTACCAATATATGGTGGAAAGGGACTCTTCTAGTGTGCAAAGTGACTCTAATATGGTGAAGAGTGACTTGTATTGTTGATTAGAGCCAAAATGTGGCCCAAAATTGACTTGTATAAAAGTGGTACCAAGAGGTGGTTAAAGGATGTTAAATTGCATGTACATGATGTTAACATGTCAATTATACCAATATATGGTGGCAAGTGACTCTAATAGGGTGCAAAGTGACTCTAATATGGTGAAGAGTGACTTATATGGTTGATTAGAGCCAAAATGTGGCCCAAAATTGACTCTTACAAAAGTGGTACCAAGAGGTGGTTAAAGGATGTTAAATTGAACGTATATGATGTTAACATGTCAATTGTACCAATATATGGTGGAAAGGGACTCTTATAGTGTGCAAAGTGACTCTAATATGGTGAAGAGTGACTTACATGGTTGATTAGAGCCAAAATGTGGCCCAAAATTGACTCGTACAAAAGTGGTACCAGGAGGTGGTTAAAGGATGTTAAATTGCATGTATATGATTTTAATATGTAAATTATATCAATATATGATGGCAAGTGACTCTTATAGGGTGCAAAGTGACTCTAATATGGTGAAGAGTGACTTACATGGTTGATTAGAGCCAAAATGTTGCCCAAAATTGACTCGTATAAAATTGGTACTAAGAGGTGGTTAAAGGATATTAAATTGCATGTATATGATGTTAACATGTCAATTATACCAATATATGGTCGCAAGTGACACTTATAGGGTGCAATGTGACTCTAATATGGTGAAGAGTGACTTACTTGGTTTATTAGAGCCAAAGTGTGGCCCAAACATGACTCGTATAAATTTGGTACCAAGAGGTGGTTAAATGAAGTCAAATTGCATGTATTTGATGTTAAAAGTTCAATGGTACCGATATATGGTGGCAAGTGACTCTTATAGGGAGCAAAGTGACTTTAGAGTGGTGAAGAGTGAATTACATGGTTGATTAGAGCCACAATGTGGCCCAAAATTGACTCATATAAAATTGGTACCAAGAAGTTGTTAAAGGATGTTAAATTGCATGTATATGATGTTAACATGTCAATTGTACCAATATATGGTGGCAAGTGACTCTAATAGGGTGAAAAATGACTATAATATGGTGAAGGGTGACTTACATGGTTGATTAGAGCCAAAATGTGGCCCAAAATTGACTCGTACGAAAGTGGTACCAAGAAGTGGTTAAAGGATGTTAAATTGAATGTATATGATGTTAACATGTCAATTGTACCAATATATGGTGGAAAGGGACTCTTATAGTGTGCAAAGTGACTCTAATATGGTGAAGAGTGGCTTATATGGTTGATTAGAGCCAAAATGTGGCCCAAAATTGACTTGTATAAAAGTGGTACCAAGAGGTGGTTAAAGGATGTTAAATTGCATGTACATGATGTTAACATGTCAATTATACCAATATATGGTGGCAAGTGACTCTAATAGGGTGCAAAGTGACTCTAATATGGTGAAGAGTGACTTATATGGTTGATTAGAGCCAAAATGTGGCCCAAAATTGACTCTTACAAAAGTGGTACCAAGAGGTGGTTAAAGGATGTTAAATTGAATGTATATGATGTTAACATGTCAATTGTACCAATATATGGTGGAAAGGGACTCTTATAGTGTGCAAAGTGACTCTAATATGGTGAAGAGTGACTTACATGGTTGATTAGAGCCAAAATGTGGCCCAAAATTGACTCGTACAAAAGTGGTACCAGGAGGTGGTTAAAGGATGTTAAATTGCATGTATATGATTTTAATATGTAAATTGTATCAATATATGGTGGCAAGTGACTCTTATAGGGTGCAAAGTGACTCTAATATGGTGAAGAGTGACTTACATGGTTGATTAGAGCCAAAATGTGGCCCAAAATTGACTCTTACAAAAATGGTACCAAGAGGTGGTTAAAAGATGTTAAATTGCATGTACATCATGTTAACATGTCAATTGTACCAATATATGGTGACAAGTGACTCTTATAGGGTGCAAAGTGACTCTAATATGGTGAAGAGTGACTTACATGGTTGATTAGAGCCAAAATGTGGCCCAAAATTGATTCGTATAAATATGGTACCAAGAGGTGGTTAAAGGATGTTAAATTGCATATATATGATGTTAACATGTCAATTGTACCCATATATGGTGGCAAGTGATTCTAATAGGGTGCAAAGTGACTCTAATATGGCGAAGAGTGACCTACATGGTTGATTAGACTCGTATAAAAGTGGTATCGGGAGGTGGTTAAAGGATGTTAAATTGCATGTATATGATGTTAACATTTAAATTGTACCAATATATGGTGGGAAATGACTTTAATTTGGTGCAATATGACTCTAATATGGCGAAGAGTGACTTACATGGTTGATTAGAGCCAAAATAAAAGTGGTACCAGGAGGTGGTTAAAGGATGTTATATTGCATGTATATGATGTTAACAAGTAAATTGTACCAATATATGGTGGGAAATGACTCTAATGTGGTGCAATGTGACTCTAATATGGTGAAGAGTGACTTACATGGTTGATGAGAGCCAAAATATTGCCCAAAATTGACTCGTATAAAATTGGTACTAAGAGGTGGTTAAAGGATATTAAATTGCATGTATATGATGTTAACATGTCAATTATACCAATATATGGTCGCAAGTGACTCTTATAGGGTGTAATGTGACTCTAATATGGTAAAGAGTGACTTACATGGTTTATTAGAGCCAAAATGTGGCCCAAACTTGACTCGTATAAATTTGGTACCAAGAGGTGGTTAAATGAAGTCAAATTGCATGTATTTGATGTTAAAAGTTCAATGGTACCGATATATGGTGGCAAGTGACTCTTATAGGGAGCAAAGTGACTTTAGAGTGGTGAAGAGTGAATTACATGGTTGATTAGAGCCACAATGTGGCCCAAAATTGACTCATATAAAAGTTGTACCAAGAAGTTATTAAAGGATGTTAAATTGCATGTATATGATGTTAACATGTCAATTGTACCAATATATGGTGGCAAGTGACTCTAATAGGGTGAAAAATGACTATAATATGGTGAAGGGTGACTTACATGGTTGATTAGAGCCAAAATGTGGCCCAAAATTGACTCATACGAAAGTGGTACCAAGAAGTGGTTAAAGGATGTTAAGTTGAATGTATATGATGTTAACATGTCAATTATACCAATATATGGTGGAAAGGGACTCTTATAGTGTGCAAAGTGACTCTAATATGGTGAAGAGTGACTTATATGGTTGATTAGATCCAAAATGTGGCCCAAAATTGACTTGTATAAAAGTGGTACTAAGAGGTGGTTAAAGGATGTTAAATTGCATGTACATGATGTTAACATGTCAATTATACCAATATATGGTGGCAAGTGACTCTAATAGAGTGCAAAGTGACTCTAATATGGTGAAGAGTGACTTATATGGTTGATTAGAGCCAAAATATGGCCCAAAATTGACTCTTACAAAAGTGGTACCAAGAGGTGGTTAAAGGATGTTAAATTGAATGTATATGATGTTAACATGTCAATTGTACCTATATATGGTGGAAAGGGACTCTTATAGTGTGCAAAGTGACTCTAATATGGTGAAGAGTGACTTACATGGTTGATTAGAGCCAAAATGTGGCCCAAAATTGACTCGTACAAAAGTGGTACCAGAAGGTGGTTAAAGGATGTTGAATTGCATGTATATGATTTTAATATGTAAATTGTATCAATATATGGTGGCAAGTGACTCTTATAGGGTGCAAAGTGACTCTAATATGGTAAAGAGTGACTTACATGGTTGATTAGAGCCAAAATGTGGCCCAAAATTGACTCTTACAAAAATGGTACCAAGAGGTGGTTAAAAGATGTTAAATTGCATGTATATCATGTTAACATGTCAATTGTACCAATATATGGTGACAAGTGACTCTTATAGGGTGCAAAGTGACTCTAATATGGTGAAGAGTGACTTACATGGTCGATTAGAGCCAAAATGTGGCCCAAAATTGACTCGTATAAATGTGGTACCAAGAGGTGGTTAAAGGATGTTAAATTGCATATATATGATGTTAACCTGTCAATTGTGCCGATATATGGTGGCAAGTGATTCTAATAGGGTGCAAAGTGACTCTAATATGGCGAAGAGTGACTTACATGGTTGATTAGACTCGTATAAAAGTGGTACCAGGAGGTGGTTAAAGGATGTTAAATTGCATGTATATGATGTTAACATTTAAATTGTACCAATATATGGTGGGAAATGACTTTAATTTGGTGCAATGTGACTCTAATATGGCGAAGAGTGACTTACATGGTTGATTAGACTCGTATAAAATTGGTACCAGGAGGTGGTTAAAGGATGTTATATTGCATGTATATGATGTTAACAAGTAAATTGTACCAATATATGGTGGGAAATGACTCTAATTTGGTGCAATGTGACTCTAATATGGTGAAGAGTGACTTACATGGTTGATTAGAGCCCAAATGTTGCCCAAAATTGACTCGTCTAAAATTGGTACTAAGAGGTGGTTAAAGGATATTAAATTGCATGTATATGATGTTAACATGTCAATTATACCAATATATGGTCGCAAGTGACTCTTATAGGGTGCAATGTGACTCTAATATGGTGAAGAGTGACTTACATGGTTTATTAGAGCCAAAATGTGGCCCAAACTTGACTCGTATAAATTTGGTACCAAGAGGTGGTTAAATGAAGTCAAATTGCATGTATTTGATGTTAAAAGTTCAATGGTACCGATATATGGTGGCAAGTGACTCTTATAGGGAGCAAAGTGACTTTAGAGTGGTGAAGAGTGAATTACATGGTTGATTAGAGCCACAATGTGGCCCAAAATTGACTCATATAAAAGTGGTATCAAAAAGTTGTTAAAGGATGTTAAATTGCATGTATATGATGTTAACATGTCAATTGTACCAATATATGGTGGCAAGTGACTCTAATAGGGTGAAAAATGACTATAATATGGTGAAGGGTGACTTACATGGTTGATTAGAGCCAAAATGTGGCCCAAAATTGACTCGTACGAAAGTGGTACCAAGAAGTGGTTAAAGGATGTTAAATTGAATGTATATGATGTTAACATGTCAATTGTACCAATATATGGTGGAAAGGGACTCTTATAGTGTGCAAAATGACTCTAATATGGTGAAGAGTGACTTATATGGTTCATTAGAGCCAAAATGTGGCCCAAAATTGACTTGTATAAAAGTGGTACCAAGAGGTGGTTAAAGGATGTTAAATTGCATGTACATGATGTTAACATGTCAATTATACCAATATATGGTGGCAAGTGACTCTAATAGAGTGCAAAGTGACTCTAATATGGTGAAGAGTGACTTATATGGTTGATTAGAGCCAAAATATGGCCCAAAATTGACTCTTACAAAAGTGGTACCAAGAGGTGGTTAAAGGATGTTAAATTGAATGTATATGATTTTAACATGTCAATTGTACCTATATATGGTGGAAAGGGACTCTTATAGTGTGTAAAGTGACTCTAATATGGTGAAGAGTGACTTACATGGTTGATTAGAGCCAAAATGTGGCCTAAAATTGACTCGTACAAAAGTGGTACCAGAAGGTGGTTAAAGGATGTTAAATTGCATGTATATGATTTTAATATGTAAATTGTATCAATATATGGTGGCAAGTGACTCTTATAGGGTGCAAAGTGACTCTAATATGGTGAAGAGTGACTTACATGGTTGATTAGAGCCAAAATGTGGCCCAAAATTGACTCATACGAAAGTGGTACCAAGAAGTGGTTAAAGGATGTTAAATTGAATGTATATAATGTTAACATGTCAATTATACCAATATATGGTGGAAAGGGACTCTTATAGTGTGCAAAGTGACTCTAATATGGTGAAGAGTGACTTATATGGTTGATTAGAGCCAAAATGTGGCCCAAAATTGACTTGTATAAAAGTGGTACCAAGAGGTGGTTAAAGGATGTTAAATTGCATGTACATGATGTTAACATGTCAATTATACCAATATATGGTGGCAAGTGACTCTAATAGAGTGCAAAGTGACTCTAATATGGTGAAGAGTGACTTATATGGTTGATTAGAGCCAAAATATGGCCCAAAATTGACTCTTACAAAAGTGGTACCAAGAGGTGGTTAAAGGATGTTAAATTGAATGTATATGATGTTAACATGTCAATTGTACCTATATATGGTGGAAAGGGACTCTTATAGTGTGCAAAGTGACTCTAATATGGTGAAGAGTGACTTACATGGTTGATTAGAGCCAAAATGTGGTCCAAAATTGACTCGTACAAAAGTGGTACCAGAAGGTGGTTAAAGGATGTTAAATTGCATCTATATGATTTTAATATGTAAATTGTATCAATATATGGTGGCAAGTGACTCTTATAGGGTGCAAAGTGACTCTAATATGGTGAAGAGTGACTTACATGGTTGATTAGAGCCAAAATGTGGCCCAAAATTGACTCTTACAAAAATGGTACCAAGAGGTGGTTAAAAGATGTTAAATTGCATGTATATCATGTTAACATGTCAATTGTACCAATATATGGTGACAAGTGACTCTTATAGGGTGCAAAGTGACTCTAATATGGTGAAGAGTGACTTACATGGTCGATTAGAGCCAAAATGTGGCCCAAAATTGACTCGTATAAATATGGTACCAAGAGGTGGTTAAAGGATGTTAAATTGCATATATATGATGTTAACCTGTCAATTGTGCCGATATATGGTGGCAAGTGATTCTAATAGGGTGCAAAGTGACTCTAATATGGCGAAGAGTGACTTACATGGTTGATTAGACTCGTATAAAAGTGGTACCAGGAGGTGGTTAAAGGATGTTAAATTGCATGTATATGATGTTAACATTTAAATTGTACCAATATATGGTGGGGAAATGACTTTAATTTGGTGCAATGTGACTCTAATATGGCGAAGAGTGACTTACATGGTTGATTAGACTCGTATAAAATTGGTACCAGGAGGTGGTTAAAGGATGTTATATTGCATGTATATGATGTTAACAAGTAAATTGTACCAATATATGGTGGGAAATGACTCTAATTTGGTGCAATGTGACTCTAATATGGTGAAGAGTGACTTACATGGTTGATTAGAGCCCAAATGTTGCCCAAAATTGACTCATCTAAAATTGGTACTAAGAGGTGGTTAAAGGATATTAAATTGCATGTATATGATGTTAACATGTCAATTATACCAATATATGGTCGCAAGTGACTCTTATAGGGTGCAATGTGACTCTAATATGGTGAAGAGTGACTTACATGGTTTATTAGAGCCAAAGTGTGGCCCAAACTTGACTCGTATAAATTTGGTACCAAGAGGTGGTTAAATGAAGTCAAATTGCATGTATTTGATGTTAAAAGTTCAATGGTACCGATATATGGTGGCAAGTGACTCTTATAGGGAGCAAAGTGACTTTAGAGTGGTGAAGAGTGAATTACATGGTTGATTAGAGCCACAATGTGGCCCAAAATTGACTCATATAAAAGTGGTACCAAAAAGTTGTTAAAGGATGTTAAATTGCATGTATATGATGTTAACATGTCAATTGTACCAATATATGGTGGCAAGTGACTCTAATAGGGTGAAAAATGACTATAATATGGTGAAGGGTGACTTACATGGTTGATTAGAGCCAAAATGTGGCCCAAAATTGACTCGTACGAAAGTGGTACCAAGAAGTGGTTAAAAGATGTTAAATTGAATGTATATGATGTTAACATGTCAATTGTACCAATATATGGTGGAAAGGGACTCTTATAGTGTGCAAAATGACTCTAATATGGTGAAGAGTGACTTATATGGTTCATTAGAGCCAAAATGTGGCCCAAAATTGACTTGTATAAAAGTGGTACCAAGAGGTGGTTAAAGGATGTTAAATTGCATGTACATGATGTTAACATGTCAATTATACCAATATATGGTGGCAAGTGACTCTAATAGAGTGCAAAGTGACTCTAATATGGTGAAGAGTGACTTATATGGTTGATTAGAGCCAAAATATGGCCCAAAATTGACTCTTACAAAAGTGGTACCAAGAGGTGGTTAAAGGATGTTAAATTGAATGTATATGATTTTAACATGTCAATTGTACCTATATATGGTGGAAAGGGACTCTTATAGTGTGTAAAGTGACTCTAATATGGTGAAGAGTGACTTACATGGTTGATTAGAGCCAAAATGTGGCCTAAAATTGACTCGTACAAAAGTGGTACCAGAAGGTGGTTAAAGGATGTTAAATTGCATGTATATGATTTTAATATGTAAATTGTATCAATATATGGTGGCAAGTGACTCTTATAGGGTGCAAAGTGACTCTAATATGGTGAAGAGTGACTTACATGGTTGATTAGAGCCAAAATATGGCCCAAAATTGACTCCTACGAAAGTGGTACCAAGAAGTGGTTAAAGGATGTTAAATTGAATGTATATAATGTTAACATGTCAATTATACCAATATATGGTGGAAAGGGACTCTTATAGTGTGCAAAGTGACTCTAATATGGTGAAGAGTGACTTATATGGTTGATTAGAGCCAAAATGTGGCCCAAAATTGACTTGTATAAAAGTGGTACCAAGAGGTGGTTAAAGGATGTTAATTGCATGTACATGATGTTAACATGTCAAATATACCAATATATGGTGGCAAGTGACTCTAATAGAGTGCAAAGTGACTCTAATATGGTGAAGAGTGACTTATATGGTTGATTAGAGCCAAAATATGGCCCAAAATTGACTCTTACAAAAGTGGTACCAAGAGGTGGTTAAAGGATGTTAAATTGAATGTATATGATGTTAACATGTCAATTGTACCTATATATGGTGGAAAGGGACTCTTATAGTGTGCAAAGTGACTCTAATATGGTGAAGAGTGACTTACATGGTTGATTAGAGCCAAAATGTGGTCCAAAATTGACTCGTACAAAAGTGGTACCAGAAGGTGGTTAAAGGATGTTAAATTGCATCTATATGATTTTAATATGTAAATTGTATCAATATATGGTGGCAAGTGACTCTTATAGGGTGCAAAGTGATTCTAATATGGTGAGAGTGACTTACATGGTTTGATTAGAGCAAAATGTGGCCCAAATTGACTCTTATAAAAAATGGTACCAAGAGGTGGTTTAAAGATATTAAATTGCATGTATATCATGTTAACATGTCAATTGTACAATATGGTGACAAGTGACTCTTATAGGGTGCAAAGTGACTCTAATATGGTGAAGAGTGACTTACATGGTCGATTAGAGCCAAAATGTGGCCCAAAATTGGACTCGTATAACTATGGTACCAAGAGGTGGTTTAAAGGATGTTAAATTGCATATCTATGATGTTAACATGTCAATTGTACCAATATATGGTGGGAAAGGGACTCTTATAGTGTGCAAAATGACTCTAATATGGTGAAGAGTGACTTATAGGTTCATTAGAGCCAAATGTGGCCCAAAATTGACTTGTATAAAAGTGGTACCAAGAGGTGGTTAAAGGATGTTAAATTGCATGTACATGATGTTAACATGTCAATTATACCAATATCTGGTGGCAAGTGACTCTAATAGAGTGCAAGTGACTCTAATATGGTGAAGAGTGACTTATATGGTTGATTAGAGCCAAAAATATGGCCCAAAATTGACTCTTACAAAGTGGTACCAAGAGGTGGTTAAAGGATGTTAAATTGAATGTATATGATTTCTAAACATGTCAATCTGTACCTCTATATGGTGGAAAGGGACTCTTATAGTGTGTAAAGTGACTCTAATATGGTGAAGAGTGCCTTACATGGTTGATTAGAGCCAAATGTGGTCCCTAAAATTGAACTGTACAAAAGTGGTACCAGAAGGTTGGTTTAAAGGAGGTTAAATGCATGTATATGATTTTAATATGTAAATGGTATCAATATATGGTGGCAAGTGACTCTTATAGGGTGCAAAGTGACTCTAATATGGTGAAGAGTGACTTACATGGTTGATTTAGAGCCAAAATATGGCCCAAATTGACTCATACGAAAGTGGTTACCAAGAAGTGGTTAAAGGATGTTAAATTGAATGTATATAATGTTAACATGTCAATTATACCAATATATGGTGGAAAGGGACTCTTATAGTGTGCAAAGTGACTCTAATATGGTGAAGAGTGACTTATATGGTTGATTAGAGCCAAAATGTGGCCCAAAATTGACTTGTATAAAAGTGGTACCAAGAGGTGGTTAAAGGATGTTAAATTGCATGTACATGATGTTAACATGTCAATTATACCAATATATGGTGGCAAGTGACTCTAATAGAGTGCAAAGTGACTCTAATATGGTGAAGAGTGACTGATATGGTTGATTAGAGCCAAATATGGCCCAAAATTGATCTTACAAACGTGGTACCAAGAGGTGGTTTAAAGGATGTTAAATTGAATGTATATGATGTTAACATGTCAATTGTACCATATATGGTGGAAAGGACTCTTATAGGTGCAAAGTGACTCTAATATGGTGAAGAGTGACTTACATGGTTGATTAGAGCCAAAATGTGGTCCAAAATTGACTCGTAAAATGGTACCAGAGGTGGTTAAAGGATGTTAAATTGCATCTATATGATTTAATATGTCAATTGTATCAATATATGGTGGCAAGTGACTCTTATAGGGTGCAAAGTGACTCTAATATGGTGAAGAGTGACTTACATGGTTGATTAGAGCCAAAATGTGGCCCAAAATTGACTCTTATAAAATGGTACCAAGAGGTGGTTAAAGATATTAAATTGCATGTATCATGAACATGTCAATTGTACCAATATATGGTGACAAGTGACTCTTATAGGGTGCAAAGTGACTCTAATATGGTGAAGAGTGACTTACATGGTCGATTAGAGCCAAAATGTGGCCCAAAATTGACTCGTAAATATGGTACCAAGAGGTGGTTAAAGGATGTTAAATTGCATATATGATGTTAACATGTCAATTGTACCGATATATGGTGGCAAGTGATTCTAATAGGGTGCAAAGTGACTCTAATATGGCGAAGAGTGACTTACATGGTTGATTAGACTCGTATAAAAGTGGTACCAGGAGGTGGTTAAAGGATGTTAAATTGCATGTATATGATGTTAACATTAAATTGTACCAATATATGGTGGGAAATGACTTTAATTTGGTGCAATGTGACTCTAATATGGCGAAGAGTGACTTACATGGTTGATTAGACTCGTATAAAAGTGGTACCAGGAGGTGGTTAAAGGATGTTATATTGCATGTATATGATGTTAAAGTAAATTGTACCAATATATGGTGGCAAATGACTCTAATTGGTGCAATGTGACTCTAATATGGTGAAGAGTGACTTACATGGTTGATTAGAGCCAAAATGTTGCCCAAAATTGACTCGTAAAATGGTACTAAGAGGTGGTTAAAGGATATTAAATTGCATGTATATGATGTTAACATGTCAATTATACCAATATATGGTCGCAAGTGACTCTTATAGGGTGCAATGTGACTCTAATATGGTGAAGAGTGACTTACATGGTTGATTAGAGCCAAAATGTGGCCCAAAATTGACTCGTACGAAAGTGGTACCAAGAAGTGGTTAAAAGATGTTAAATTGAATGTATATGATGTTAACATGTCAATTGTACCAATATATGGTGGAAAGGGACTCTTATAGTGTGCAAAATGACTCTAATATGGTGAAGAGTGACTTATATGGTTCATTAGAGCCAAAATGTGGCCCAAAATGACTTGTATAAAAGTGGTACCAAGAGGTGGTTAAAGGATGTAAATTGCATGTACATGATGTTAACATGTCAATTGTACCAATATATGGTGGCAAGTGACTCTAATAGAGTGCAAAGTGACTCTAATATGGTGAAGGTGACTTATATGGTTGATTAGAGCCAAAATAGGCCCAAAATTGACTCTTACAAAGTGGTACCAAGAAGGTGGTTAAAGGATGTTAAATTGAATGTATATGATTTAACATGTCAATTGTACCTATATATGGTGGAAAGGGACTCTTATAGTGTGTAAAGTGACTCTAATATGGTGAAGAGTGACTTACATGGTTGATTAGAGCCAAAATGTGGCCTAAAATTGACTCGTACAAAAGTGGTACCAGAGGTGGTTAAAGGATGTTAAATTGCATGTATATGATTTAATATGTAAATTGTATCAATATATGGTGGCAAGTGACTCTATAGGGTGCAAAGTGACTCTAATATGGTGAAGAGTGACTTACATGGTTGATTAGAGCCAAAATATGGCCCAAAATTGACTCATACGAAAGTGGTACCAAGAGTGGTTAAAGGATGTTAAATTGAATGTATATAATGTTAACATGTCAATTATACCAATATATGGTGGAAAGGGACTCTTATAGTGTGCAAAGTGACTCTATGGTGAAGAGTGACTTATATGGTTGATTAGAGCCAAAATGTGGCCCAAAATTGACTTGTATAAAGTGGTACCAAGAGGTGGTTAAAGGATGTTAAATTGCATGTACATGATGTTAACATGTCAAATATACAATATATGGTGGCAAGTGACTCTAATAGAGTGCAAGTGACTCTAATATGGTGA
>NW_027418784.1:0-44798 GCF_009905375.1 Apium graveolens | reverse complement strand
TGTTCATCTTGACCCGTTGCAACCCGTTTGCAACCCGGTTTTGATCCGTTTGTCAAAATCCATTTTCTGACAACTTGCTTCTGGAATTTTAATTTTATTAATTATAAAAACCAGTTTTTATTTATTTATAAATTGATTAATTAACTATTTAATTATTAATTTATATTATAAATAATACTGAAATATTTTCTAAAATTAATTAATTATTTATTTAATTATTATTATATTATTAATATTATTAATATTATTATTGTAACGACCGACAATAAACCAGTAATATTCTAATTTTTATTTAGACCGCCTCAAAAATTTATAAATTTTAGCCCTCGAGAAAATTTTGCTTTTGTACCCGGATAAAAATAATAAATAGATAAATAAATAAATGAATAAATAATTAAATAAAATAAAATTTGAGGCTAGAATTAATTCTTAGAAAATTTTATCAGTCATTTAAAAATTTTATTCCGTGTGCGGAGATCCCTAGTTTTATTTATAATAACTATTAGTTTTTTATTTTATAAATTTATTTTTTTTCAAAGCAGCTAATTAATTTATTTAGAATACTATTTTATTTTAACTAGTAAAATTATTTTGATAGATTTAAACTCTAGTAATGATTTATTTGAGACTCAATAAAATTAGTATCATAATTGTTTTAAGATATTTTAATTTAACTCACTTAGGAAAATTTTTATCTTCATGTTTTTTTTAGTTGGTAATAATATTTTCATCATAAAGAAAAGTGATAAATAAAATAAAATGCTTGGCTTATAATTGAAGCTTCTTAGATATTTTGAGTAGAAGCATCGGGAAGTTAGATTTTTTTAGGAAGAGTCTAGATAAAGATACCCTTATAAAAAAAATAATTAGGGTTACCAAGGTTCTTTTAGCCGTCTGTGAAGAGTAAAAGATCAGGAGAAAGAGGGAAATTAGGAGATTGTGTAATACAACTAATCTGCATTCAAGGTAACTACTGCAAAATTTTATCCTTCTTTACTAAGATTTGGTGTCATTAACCTTAATTTATCTCTAGAGAATAATTAGGGAGTAGATTAGTATTGTTGTTATTGTTAGGGAATTAATTTTGGCAAGTGTTGTAAAATTTCAGCCTTTAAGTTGTATGTATACACCTAATAAATTGATAAGATATAATTAAGGGCTTGAGATTTATTGATTTAATTGTTTATTTATTTATTTATTTTTATTTTAACAAAAGGGGACTACAAATTAAAAGGGTTGTAGAACTGTAAATAAGGGTATTCCCAGATGTGTTGGTTGCTGTGGTAAGGGTCCTAATTTGCAAAAGATAAACAGGGGGGGAGAACAACTGTACGTGAGTTGTTTGGAGTAGGAGAACGGGCGGAGTCACCGCGGCTGTGGAGTCGCCGGCATGGTTTCCGACATGGTGGCGGAAAACGGACGTTGCAGGAGAAGAAGGGAAGATCTGTGTGGTTGTGTTGGTTTTGTGTATTTGTGCAGTGGTGGTGGAGGGTGGTCGGTCGAAGACGGAGAAAAACGGAGAGGAAGTGTTGATTGTGTTGTTGTTGTGTTGCATGTTTGTGCAGAGAGCAACCGAGAGTGAGACATGGAGAGGCTAATAGAGGGAGAGATTGAGGGAAAGAGAGGGGAGAGATTGATTGAGAGTGGTTGAAAGGAGGAAGTTGTGTATGTGTGATGTTGGTACAGGGGAAGGGGGACGACGGCGGAGCCACCACCGGCGTGGTGGTGGTGTTCGGTAGTTGCAGAGAGTGAGAGAGGGAAGAAGAGAGAGAGCAGAGAGAAAGAGAGAGAGGGAGAGAGAGAACAAGAGAGAGAGAGAACGAGAGTGAGGGAAAGAAAGGGAGGAAGAGGGAGAGAGATTTTAGCCGGAAAATGGGTGGGTAATAATTTCTGGAAAAACGATTGATGGGAGCTTGTAGATCGGGCCATGGGCAGCAGAATTATTCGAAAAAAATTATGTTTCGGGTTAGCCGGAAAACGGCCGGTGGCGGCGGCTCCGGCCGGCGGCAGCCATGGAAGGTGATGAGGTGGGGGGAGGAAAGGTTGAGGATGAGTTTGGGGAAAATGGGGGTAAATCTGTAAATTGGTAAAATAGAATTAAAATGAGTTGATAAATAATAAGTATTGTTAATTGGATAATAATTAATGGGTAATAAATGAAATAAAAGAATGGGATAAATAAAAGTGACATTAAAACAAAAAAAAAGGGGAAATAGTTTGATTAATGGGAAAAAGAAATTAGATAAAAGTAACGTATTATTATTTTTGGTTAAACAAGAATTTGAGTATTAATTTATGGAATATAGTATAAGTGGTGATTAAAAATAATACAAGATACTTAGAGTGGATGCATTGTTACCAAGTTATTTAATAGTAAAATAATTATGAAATAAAAATAGAAGAGTGTAAATGTGGATTATAAATAAAGTCAAGTTTTAGGGATATTATCGTTAGCTTAGTATAATTTAATAAATAAAATGACTCGATTAATTCATTATTAAAATAATGAATTAAAAAAAATTATTGGCATTAAAATATTTTAAGAAAGAATATTTAGAGTGAGTGTTTGAGCTCCTTTGTCGAATATTATTTAATTTTTTTTCCTTATTTTATGAATTGATGGAAATTCTATTTTTCCTCGTGGAATATTGGAGCAATATTGAGCTCGCGTATTGTTTTAAATTATTATAATTATT
Source organism: Apium graveolens (assembly GCF_009905375.1). Classification (NCBI taxonomy): domain Eukaryota; kingdom Viridiplantae; phylum Streptophyta; class Magnoliopsida; order Apiales; family Apiaceae; genus Apium; species Apium graveolens. The sequence continues at coordinate 42,102 of NW_027418784.1, read as the reverse complement.
CTTAGCATACGGGCGAGCAAGGCAAGTTTACTATCTCTCCACTCACCTTAAAAATATTTGTTTTCGTAAATGTTTTTAATTATATTTTTCTCGAGTATTGTTATTTCAAATTTATTTATTTATTTAAGAATGATTTATTTTCTGAACTTTTAAATATTATCATATTTTTTGGATTAGCTATTTGTATTTAAATTTCTTCGATCGATTACCCTATCTTTTAATAAACCTTAGTCGTGCTCATTGATCGAGACGACTCCTTTTAATTTCTTTTAGTTAAGGTCTGATTCCTTAATTCAGGTCAACCACATTCGTTTCTTGTCGGTTACATCTATTGTCCAGATGTATCCACTTTTATTGAAGTCAAGGACTGATTCATTGTTCGAATCAGAAATTATTAGGAAATATGTTAAGTTTATTACTCGTAGTGATTGGTCCTACTCACAATAGTCCTGAACGTTATTTAGTCGTTTGGTTATTCTTCTGATTTGAGATAACTAAATAATTTTTCTTTGAACTTGACCCATCTCTTTGTTCGAGATGGTCACCTCCTTTGCTTTCCAGACGATGCCTTGTCCGTGTCGTCTAAAATTATTTCCTTGTTCTCTGAATTAATCCATTTTTTGGGTTAATGTAATTTATTTGGAAAGTGCTAGCTGTGTGCTAGACTTAGCAAATCAATTTTCTAGTGTCTAGCTTCGCTATCAAGGAATTACTCGGGGATTCATATTCAAAACTGGTCAACATGGTCCAGAAACGTTGACCATGATTATATGGTCCGGAAACGTTGACCATATCCAATCTGGTCCGTGATGGTTAACCATGGTTAGTGACAATGTGTTATGTTCAAAGTGATATTTTCTCTGTGGTAGACAGGGTTGTGTGATAACCCATTAATGATTAATTGCTAGCAAAATTTGAAATGTAAGGTGGGACTTGCCTGAAGGGACTGATCACGCTACACGCGAGTTCTGCAGGAGTCGATACTTGTGTCATGGTAGTTGATCGAGCCATGGGGTATCGAAAGGTGGACGACCAGTATGCTCTTGTGTCATGTTGTTTAAAGATGTGTTTGAGTTGTTAACATTCTCATATTTGAGTTTTATTATTTAAGTCGTCAGTTATCGTTTATTCTTAAAAAAAATTCAAATGTATTCTGTTATTTCCTATTTTTGGGTGTTGGTTAAATAGTGAATTTGTTGAGCATATTGATGCTCACTCTTTCTATCATTACATTTCTTTTAGCAGTCAAATCAGAAAATGATAAACATCCAAATCCGCGTGCGAAGGGCAAGGAAAAGATGCCAAGTTCAAGCATGGATCGTTAGATTGTCTGCGTTCCAGCCATATGCTATGGAAGTCGCCTAACAGTGGAATAAATTTTAGTTATGTAATAAAGTTCTAGTGGTTGATACTTTGGTTCGCGGAGTATGTATGGTATTAGTAAGTGATCCTTGGGTCTGTGGACGTGATAAGATAAATGTAATAAAAGTACTTTTTATGCTATTGTAATAGTAAACAGGTATTTGATACACTGCATGATGTGGCGACCCAAATCCGTGAAAGAGCGGGTTTGGGGGCGCTACAGAGGTGGCATCAGAGCTATAGTTATATTCTTAGGACGCGAACCCCTAGGAATGTAATTTGAGAGCGAAATAAGATTATACTAAGTACGTATAACTTTAAACATATAAGAATTTAGCTAAACCTAACTATTAAGATATAAGACTTATTGTGAAGTATATTAGAGAATTGAGTGGATTTTAGAGACTAATATTTAACAACGATTTGGTGCATTTGTGTATATGTATTTAGATGTCAGGTACCCGATCTGTTCGTGATAGACCCCCCGACGCCATACCCTCGAGACGCATTCAGCTCTGGTTCCGAGTCTGACAGTGATCCTTCAGAGGAGATTATGGTTATCGACTGTGATAGCGACGACTCATCCATTGCGGTTATATCTCCACCACCAGTTATACCCCCTGAGATCGTTGATTTGGATTATGAGGTTGACCCTGTACTTGTAGTGACACCTACAGCTGTTTCTGCTCCTGAGATACAGGATTCTGTGTATGCTTCACTGGCGGAGATCACCCCTGTTGTACCTTTATCTGCACTCACTCAGACGTTATCATCTGCTTATGTACCACCTGAGTCTAGAGAAGTGGATGTCATGGTTGCTGAACTGGTTAGTCACTTCCACCCTGCCTCGGTCGAGCCCCAGACCCATATGATCACTGCTGATAGGTATCGTTTTGAGATACCGAGCCCTATTAGGACTGAGCGTGTTGATGAGAGCCAGCTTTCACCAGTCCGTACTGAGAGATTGATTAGCTCTGCACCTCCAGGACCACTTGTCTCTTTATCTGCTTTATTCTCTGCACTAGCTCCTGTTTATGTGCAGGCTCCTGTAGAGCCGACTGTTCTTGGTCCCATAGTTGCTGTTACTTCTGAGGCACCTGTTTGTGACACTGCGCCTTCTGCACCTCCAGTATCCGTTCATACTCCTGATACTAGCCCTGTAGGCGCTACGGCTGTTATGCCACCGTTACCCCTTGCTCCTGATGTGGTCGAGTCTGGCATGGTACCATTTCACCTTTACTATTCATTGTTCCAGCAGCATCAGTGGTTATGGCATAGGTATGAGGACCTTTTTGACACTAAAGAGTCTCTTATCAGGCTACTTACTGCTACAGACCCTACTCGTGTTCACCTTGGTGGTAGTGCTTTGACTAGGGATGTTCAGATGGAGATTGTTCACCAGATTGCTGAGACTATTCTAACTGGTTTGAGGAGTTCTATTACTGGGATACCATCTACGAGTTCTGGCCAGGTTGATAGCGCCACGATGGCCACACTTGTGGAGAGAGCGATCACAGAGTTTCGTGGGAGGATCACCTCGTTGTTCAGTCATTGACCGATCATGACTATGGATATTGTGCAGTCTTTTGACTTTTTGAGGGATAACACGTCTATATAGTGTGTATCCCTATCTTTTGGTGACTCGTACTTATGATGCTAGCTGCTGACTGTACTGCTGATAGTTGTAGTGATAGATTTGATGCTGATGAGGCTGTAGACTTTTTGTTTTGATGCAGTCTCGAGATTGACATAGTAGTTGACTTGATCTCTAGTATGTAGTAGGATGTTATGATGATGTACTTGATCATTATGGTGTACTGATATTTTGACCCAGCCTGTTGGGGTATCACTTTTGTTATGTATTATGATATACTCTCTGTCGGCAGAGTATGATATCATCATCAGATGGTTGATGACTCTTTTATATTATGGATGTTATGGTATTTTATATTTGTTAGCATTTTATTATGTTGCCTTGGTAGATATAGATTTTACATGGTTGCGATAAATACCGAAACTTTTCAAAAAGTTAGAAAAAAAAATGATTAAAACTCGAGGTTCAAATAATGAGACATGATGTATATTTTGGGAAATAGTTTAATTATTATGTTACTCAAGTTCAAGAGACTTATTTTAGGAAAAAGGATTTCATGATTATATTCAACTCGAATTTGAGGTTTACCTTTTTGTCATGATATACATGAAATTTTTTATACCCTGTTTTTTTTACTTGTTGGGACGTTATACTGTTTTGGAATATTTTAATCAACCTATTGTTTTATTTTAAATAGCAAGAAGATGCCAAGAGGATGACCTAAGAAGAATCCTCCACCTCCACCAGAAGAAGAAAGCCATGATACCCAACCTCACCTGCAACAAAACCAAGACCGAAGGCAACATAGGGACCCGACCCCACCTCCGAATCAAGATGATCCTATGCAATTATTGGTGGCATTTCTGCGACAACAAACTCAAAATCCTCCAACTAGAGGAGGGGGACCACAAGATCAGCAAACCCCATCTACTGTTACCTTCAAATCCTTTAAATCTTTGAACCCTCCTGAGTTCAAAGGTACCACTGACCCTGTTGAGGCTCGAGTTTGGCTTCGTGAGATCGAAAAGACATTTGAAATAGTTGATGTTAAAGAAGAGAAGAAAACTATCTTTGCTGCCTATATGCTAAAAGGAGAAGCTAACTATTGGTGGGAAGCCAAGAAAACACTTGAAACCACTTTTCCTATACCATGGACTAGATTTACGAAACTGTTCCTCGAAAAGTACTTTCCAAAATACATGGAGAATCAGATGGAACTTAAGTTTTTAGAACTTAAGCAAGGAAACATGTCAGTAGCTGAATATGAAGCTAAGTTCACTGAGCTCTCTAGGTTCTTCCCATACCATGTTGACACTGATGAGAAGAAAGCCAAGCGATTTCAGCAAGGACTAAAACCCTACATTCAGAACCACCAACTACACTACACTAGTTCAAAAAGTTGCAATTGTGGAAAGTGGAAGCGAACTGTATGCTAAGGACGCAAATGTGAAGAAGAGAAAGTTCCAAAACCATAGTGGAAGAAGTTTTGAGAAAAAGGTTGAAAATCAGCCAGGGAAACGACCTTTTGTGAAACGTGAGGACACGAACATTGGAAATAGAAGGATTGAAAATGTTGGTGCTCGGAAGGATAATACAAAATTCTGGACCCCTCAAAACTCTAACTTGCTTCAGGGCAAACCTCCTGTACCTGAGTGCAAAACATGTGGAAGAAAGCATCTTGGGGAGTGTTATCAGGCAAATGTCACTTGTTTCAACTGCGGACAAAAAGGACACTATGCGTCTCACTGCAAGGAAAAAGCTACTATTTGTTACTCTTGTGGGAAGAAGGGTCACATGGCTAAAGATTGTCGAAAGCAAGCACCTAAGGAAAGCTCGACACTTAGACTTATGGCACCTCCAAGCAACAAGCCTACTGCACACACTTTCAACATGACGGTTAAAGATGCCGATGCTGATAATGATGTTATAGCAGGTACGCTTCTAGTTAATTCTGAAGATGCATGTATTTTAATTGATTCCGGTGCTACAAGATCTTTTATATCTTTGAACTGTATGAGTAAGTTGGGCATCGAGTCAGCTACGTTAGAAGAAGTTATGGCCATAGAAGTAGCAAACCAGGAAGTTGTCAATGTTGATCAAGTATGTCAAAATTGTGACATAGAAATATGTGGACAACATTTTACTGCTGACCTCATTCCTTTTAAGTTAGGAGAATTTGACGTGATTTTAGGAATGGATTGGTTAGTTAAATATGACGCACAAATTAATTGTCGACGAAAGCGAGTAAGTGTGAAAAAGCCAGAGGGTAAACGAGTAATGATGCATGGACGAAAACAAAGGAATAAGTTCTTAACCATGATGGAAGCAAAGAGATTCCTTCGGCAAGGATGTCAAGCTTATTTAGCTCACGTGATAGACATAGAAACCACACCCCTAAGATCAAAGAAATTCCTGTGGTCAATGAATTTGAAGATGTCTTTCCGGAAGAATTACCGGGATTGCCCCCTGATAGGGAGATAGAATTCACGATCGACCTTGCTCCAAGAACACAACCTATTTCTAAAGCACCTTATAGGATGGCACCCATTGAAATGAAGGAATTAGCGACCCAACTACAAGAGCTGCTAGAAAAGGGAGTGATTCGTCCTAGTGTGGCTCCTTGGGGAGCACCACTTCTGTTTGTAAAGAAGAAAGATGGATCCATGCGGTTATGTATCGATTATCGTGAATTAAATAAGATGACAATAAAGAACAAATATCCACTACCGAGGATTGATGACTTGTTCGATCAACTAAAAGGAGCTGCTCACTTTTCAAAGATTGACTTAAGGTCAGGTTATCATCAACTAAAAATCAAGCCTGAAGATATTCCAAAGACCGCTTTTAGGACTCGATACGGACATTACGAATTTTTAGTCATGCCATTTGGATTGACGAATGCTCCAGCTGCCTTCATGGATCTAATGAATAGAGTGTTCAAGAAGTACCTGGACAAGTTTGTAATTGTATTTATTGATGACATCTTGATATACTCCAAGACACCTTATGAGCTTGCGGAACACCTTAGATTGACCTTGGATATCCTAAGGAAAGAAAAGTTGTATGCTAAATTTTCAAAATGCGAGTTTTGGTTGGAGAAAGTGCAATTCTTAGGTCATATAGTAAGTCGTGAAGGAATTTCTATTGACCCTGAAAAGGTGGAAGCAGTTGCAAATTGGGAACTACTAAAGACACCAACTGAAGTTAGGAGTTTTCTTGGATTAGCTGGCTACTATCGAAGGTTCGTCAAAGATTTTTCCAAAATATCCACTCCATTGACCAAACTCACAAGAAAGAGCGAGAAGTTTGAATGGACCCCGAAATGTGAAGAGAGTTTTCAAGAACTCAAGAAGAGATTAATATCTGAACCAGTTTTAACCTTACCCGATGAGAAAGGAAACTTTGTAATTTACAGTGACGCGTCACATAAAGGCCTAGGTTGCGTTTTAATGCAAAATAGGAAAGTAATTGCCTACGCTTCTCGACAACTAAAGGAATACGAGACTAGGTATTCAATGCATGATCTGGAATTAGCAGCCATAGTGTTTGCGCTTAAGATTTGGAGACATTATTTATATGGGGAAAAGTGTGAGATCTACACGGACCATAAAAGTCTGAAGTATATTTTCACCCAGAAAGAGCTGAATATGAGACATAGACATTGGTTGGAATTGATAAAGGACTACGATTGCACGATAAACTATCACCCTGGAAAGGCAAATGTCGATGCAGACGCTTTGAGTAGAAAAGAAAGACTTAAGATGTTGATTACTTCGGAAGAGCTGATCAGGGAGTTCGAGAAGATGGAATTAGAAGTCAAGATTCCAGTCCAAGCTAAAGAGCACGTATTTGAGATTCGTGTACAACCAGAACTAATTGAGAAGATACGCAGATGTCAAGAATAGTTTTTAGAAGAAAGAAGGTCTGAGTTGACAAGAGAAGAACTTCGAAGTTCAAAAGATGAAAAAGGAATTAGGAGATATGCCTCACAAATCTGGATTCCGAATGTTGAAGAGTTGAAACATGAGATCATGAATGAAGCCCATAACTCACGTTATTCAATTCTTCCAGGAAGCACAAAAATGTATCAGGACATTAAGCAAAATTATTGGTGGCCCAATATGAACAGGGAGATTGCAGAATGGGTTAGTAGGTGCTTGACATGTCAACAGGTAAAAGCTGAACATCAAAGGCCAAGTGGACTTTTGCAACCTCTAGAAATTCCCGAGTGGAAGTGGGAGCATATTACAATGGATTTTGTTGTAGGTTTACCTCGAACTAGAGCCAATCATGACGCCATATGGGTTATAGTGGACCGACTCACTAAATCAGCACATTTCCTACCAATAAATGAAAGGTACACAATTGAGAAATTGGTGACTCTATATTTAAAGGAAATAGTGACTCGACATGGAGTCCTTGTGTCTATAGTGTCAGATAGAGATGCCAGATTCACATCGAAGTTTTGGAAGAGCTTTCAGGAATGCCTTGGTACAAGACTTAGTATGAGCACCGCTTATCATCCACAGACGGATGGACAAAGTGAAAGGACGATTCAAACACTAGAGGATATGTTAAGAGCTTGCGCTTTGGATTTCAAAGGGAGTTGGGATGACCATTTACCTTTAGTTGAGTTCGCCTATAATAATAGCTATCATTCAAGTATAGATATGGCTCCTTATGAGGCATTATATGGAAGGAAGTGTCGCTCACCGGTTTGCTGGGATGAAGTTGGAGAAAGGAAGTTACTAGGCCCAGAAATGATCCAACAGACTAAATAATCCATTGAAAATATCTGTAAAAGGTTAGTGGCTGCTCAAGACCGACAGAGAAAGTACGCGAATCAAGGAAGAAAAGATAAGGAATTTGAAATTGGAGAAAAGGTTTTATTAAAGATTTCCCCTTGGAAGGGTGTGATGAGATTTGGCAAGAAAGGCAAATTGAGCCCTCGATTTATTGGACCTTTTGAAATCTTAAAGAGAGTCGGATCAGTCTCTTATCAATTAGCATTACCACCAGATCTACAACATATTCATGACGTATTTCATATATCTGTACTAAAGAAATATCATCAAGATAACTGCCATGTCCTTAATTACGAGCCGATTGAGGTAAAATCTAATTTGACTTATGAAGAGCAACCGTTGGAAATTATAGATCGGAAAGTACAAGAATTAAAACAGAAGAATATACCTTTGGTCAAAGTGTTATGGTGAAATCACGCAACTGAAGAAGCTACTTGGGAACTCGAGAGTGAGATGCGCAACAAGTACCCGTTTCTATTCAGCGACGAGAGTGATTCCGGGGACGGAATCCTATAAGGAGGGGATAATGTAACGACCGACAACACACAAGTAACAACACACAAGTAATATTCTAATTTTTATTTAGACCGCCTCAAAAATTTATAAATTTTAGCCCTCGAGAAAATTTTGCTTTTGTACCCGGATAAAAATAATAAATAGATAAATAAATAAATGAATAATTAATTAAATAAAATAAAATTTAAGGCTAGAATTAATTCTTAGAAAATTTTATCAGTCATTTAAAAATTTTATTCCGTGTGCGGAGATCCCTAGTTTTATTTATAATAACTATTAGCTATTTATTTTATAAATTTATTTTTTTTCAAAGCATCTAATTAATTTATTTAGAATACTATTTTATTTTAACTAGTAAAATTATTTTGATAGATTTAAACTCTAGTAATGATTTATTTGAGACTCAATAAAATTAGTATCATAATTGTTTTAAGATATTTTAATTTAACTCACTTAGGAAAATTTTTATCTTTATGTTTTTTTTAGTTGGTAATAATATTTTCATCATAAAGAAAAGTGATAAATAAAATAAAATGCTTGGCTTATAGTTAAAGCTTCTTAGATATTTTGAGTAGAAGCATCGGGAAGTTAGATTTTTTTAGGAAGAGTCTAGATAAAGATACCCTTATTAAAATAATAATAATTAGGGTTACCAAGGTTCTTTTAGCCGTCTGTGAAGAGTAAAAGATCAGGAGAAAGAGGGAAATTTGGAGATTGTGTAATACAACTAATCTGCATTCAAGGTAACTACTGCAAAATTTTATCCTTCTTTACTAAGATTTGGTGTCATTAACCTTAATTTATCTCTAGAGAATAATTAGGGAGTAAATTAGTATTGTTGTTATTGTTAGGGAATTAATTTTGGCAAGTGTTGCAAAATTTCAGCCTTTAAGTTGTGTGTATACACCTAATAAATTGATAAGATATAATTAAGGGGCTTGAGATTTATTGATTTAATTGTTTTTTTTTATTTTAACAAAAGGGGACTACAAATTAAAAGGGTTGTAGAACTGTAAATAAGGGTATTCCCAGATGTGTTGGTTGTTGTGGTAAGGGTCCTAATTTGCAAAAGATAAACAGGAGGGAGAACAACTGTACGTGAGTTGTTTGGAGGAGGAGAGGAGAACGGGCGGAGCCACCGCGGCTGTGGAGTCGCCGGCGGTGGTTTCCGACATGGTGGCGGAAAACGGACGTTGCAGGAGAAGAAGGGAAGATCTGTGTGGTGTGTTTGGTTGTGTGTATTTGTGCAGCGGTGGTGGAGGGTGGTCGGTCGGAGACGGAGAAAATGGAGAGGAAGTTTTGATTGTGTTGTTGCTGTGTTGCATGTTTGTGCAGAGAGCAACCGAGAGCGAGACATGGAGAGGCTAATAGAGGGAGAGATTGAGGGAAAGAGAAAGGAGAGATTGAATGAGAGTGGTTGAGAGGAGAGAGTTGTGTATGTGTGATGTTGGTACAGGGGAAGGGGGACGACGGCGGAGCCACCACCGGCGTGGTGGTGGTGTTCGGTAGTTGCAGAGAGTGAGAGAGGGAAGAAGAGAGAGAGCAGAGAGAAAGAGAGAGAGAGGGAGAGAGAGAACATGAGAGAGAGAGAATGAGAGTGAGGGAGAGAAAGAGAGGAAGAGGGAGAGAGATTTTAGCCGGAAAATGGGTGGGTAATAATTTCTGGAAAAACGATTGATGGGAGCTTGTAGATCGGGCCATGGGCAGCAGAATTATGCGAAGAAAATTATGTTTCGGGTTAGCCGGAAAACGGCCGACGGCGGAGGCTCCGGCCGGCGGCAGCCATGGAAGGTGATGAGGTGGTGGGGGAGGAAAGGTTGAGGATGAGTTTGGGGAAAATGGGGGTAAATTTGTAAATTGGTAAAATAAAATTAGAATGAGTTGATAAATAATAAGTACTGTTAATTGGATAATAAATAATGGGTAATAAATGTAATAAAAGAATGGGATAAATAAAAGTGACATTAAAACAAAAAAAAGGGGGAAATAGTTGGATTAATGGGAAAAAGAAATTAGATAAAAGTAACGTATTATTATTTTTGGTTAAACAAGAATTTGTGTATTAATTTATGAAATATAGTATAAGTGGTGATTAAAAATAATACAAGATACTTAGAGTGGATGCATTGTTACCAAGTTATTTAATAGTAAAATAATTATGAAATAAAACTTGAAGAGTGTAAATGTGGATTATAAATAAAGTCAAGTTTTAGGGATATTATCGTTAGCTTAGTATAATTTAATAAATAAAATGACTCGATTAATTTATTATTAAAATAATGAATTAAAAAAAATTATTGGCATTAAAATATTTTAAGAAAGAATATTTAGAGTGAGTGTTTGTGCTCCTTTGTCGAATATTATTTAATTTTTTTTTCCTTATTTTATGAATTGATAGAAATTCTATTTTTACTCGTGGAATATTGGAGCAATGTTGAGCTGTCGTATTGTTTTAAATTATTATAATTATTCTTAGCATACGGGCGAGCAAGACAAGTTTACTATCTCTCCACTCACCTTAAAAATATTTGTTTTCGTAAATGTTTTTAATTATATTTTTCTCAAGTATTGTTATTTCAAATTTATTTATTTAGTTAAGAATGATTTATTTTCTGAACTTTTAAAATATTATCATATTTTTTGGATTAGCTATTTGTATTTAAATTTCTTCGATCGATTACCCTATCTTTTAATAAACCTTAGTCGTGCTCATTGATCGAGACGACTCCTTTTAATTTTTTTTAGTTAAGGTTTGATTCCTTAATTCGGGTCAACCACATTCGTTTCTTGTCGGTTACATCTATTGTCCAGATGTATCCACTTTTATTGAAGTCAAGGACTGATTCATTGTTCGAATCAGAAATTATTAGAAAATATGTTAAGTTTATTACTCGTAGTGATTGGTCCTACTCACAATAGTCCTGAACGTTATTTAGTCGTTTGGTTATTCTTCTGATTTGAGATAACTAAATAATTTTTCTTTGAACTTGACCCATCTCTTTGTTCGAGATGGTCACCTCCTTTGCTTTCCAGACGATGCCTTGTCCGTGTCATCTAAAATTATTTCCTTGTTCTCTGAATTAATCCATTTTTCGGGTTAATGTAATTTATTTGGAAAGTGCTAGCTGTGTGCTAGACTTAGCAAATAAATTTTCTAGTGTCTAGCTTCGCTATCAAGGAATTACTCGGGGATTCATATTCAAAACTGGTCAACATGGTCCAGAAACGTTGACCATGATTATATGGTCCGGAAATGTTGACCATATTCAATCTGGTCCGTGATGGTTAACCATGGTTAGTGACAATGTGTTATGTTCAAAGTGACATTTGCTCTGTGGTAGACAGGGTTGTGTGATAACCCATTAATGATTAATTGCTAGCAAAATTTGAAATGTAAGGTGGGACTTGCCTGAAGGCACTGATCACGCTACACGCGAGTTCTGCAGGAGTCGATACTTGTGTCATGGTAGTTGATCGAGCCTTGGGGTATCGAAAGGTGGACGACCAGTATGCTCTTGTGTCATGTTGTTTAAAGATGTGTTTGAGTTGTTAACATTCTCATATTTGAGTTTTATTATTATAGTCGTCAGTTATTGTTTATTCTTAAAAAAAAAATCAAATGTATTCTGTTATTTCCTATTTTTGGGTGTTGGTTAAATAGTGAATTTGCTGAGCATATTGATGCTCACTCTTTCTATCATTACATTTCTTTTAGCAGTCAAATCAGAAAATGATAAACATCCAAATCCGCGTGCGAAGGGCAAGGAAAAGATGCCAAGTTCAAGCATGGATCGTTAGATTGTCTGTGTGCCAGCCATATGCTATGGAAGTCGCCTAACAGTGGAATACATTTTAGTTATGTAATAAAGTTCTAGTGGTTGATACTTTGGTTCGAGGAGTATGTATGGTATTAGTAAGTGATCCTTGGATCTGTGGACGTGATAAGATAAATGTAATAAAAGTACTTTTTATGCTATTGTAATAATAAACAGCTATTTGATACACTGCATGATGTGGTGACCCAAATCCGTGAAAGAGCTGGTTTGGGGGCGCTACAATTATTATTTATTAATTATTTAAAAATGATTAATTATTTTGATAATTATTCAAATTAATTTTAATAAGGCATAATAAATTCATTTTAATTCCAAAAATTATGGAAAACTTATTTTTAATTTTGACTTTTCCTAAATATTTATTTAAAAATATTTTTAGGGTTAAATTATTTTGAATAATTAGTTATATTAAATAAAAAATTGATTTATTCTTATTTATCGATTAATAACTAAACCGTTTATCTGATTTAAACAAAACGAAAGCCCTTCGACTCGGAAAAATGATCTATTTTTATTAAAAATAGTTTTAAATCCTAATTTCTTTTAAAAATGAGTCGACTTTAGATATCTATTTATTTATATGCCCTATTAATTATAGAGACGAGTCCAATAAATTCTGAAAATTAGGAAACGAGCCAGATATTGTTCAGTAATGCGAATAGCGAGTCGATTTCGATTCTAAAAATTATTTTAAACCTAGAATGACTATGTGACTTATGTGCTATGTGAATCACGTGGTAAATCGAGTCCTAATTGTTATTAATTATTATATGAGTCAATTATAAGCGTACGGGTAGACGATATGGGCTACGTGAATTGGTTTGAAACGCGATTGAGATACAAGGTGACTGAATAAGCCTATTTGTTTGATAGAGACGAAGCCAATAAGGAGGATTGGGACAGTGTTAGAGGACGGTGATATAATTCTGATAGATTACGCGAAAGACAAGTTTTTCCCCTATTTAAAATTCAGAATAGTGAATTACTTTCTGATTCTTGTCGCAGTTACACACTGATTAGTCCTGTTCACAAACACTGATACATAATTATCATTTCTTTGTTCATATTTCATTTTGATTCCTAATTTCTCCTAATTCATTGAATCCTCTAATCATATTCCAATAGTTATATATATATACACATATATCCTGATATATTCCGATATTGGGATATATCAAAGCATACCGATTATTCAGGTTGCTCATATGTGGATTGGATGGTGACGATTAGGATCAGGTATACACTTGATCCTAAGGACCGGGAATTAACCGGATCCTTTTGTTCGGTCGTAAAGCCTAGGTACCCAAATGGATCTATACATTGAGGTATGGATTTGCACTGTATCCTGACTGATCAGCAAGATATAGGTGCGAACTTGTGTCAAGTCTAGTTATTGTTACTCGCAAATAGTGGCCTTTGTTCTTTTCTTGCGAGGTTATATCTTTGCAGATGTAACCAAATTACTGGTTTATTTAGCTTTTTTATAACACTGTTTATATATTATGGACTTGTTGACCAACTTATGGCTTACCCCCTTTTTGTTGTTATTCACCTTATTATTTTCAGTTAAGAAGGGAAATGAAACCTTTCAGGACTCGCGTGGTAAAGAAGCGTGTCAAGCAGCAGGGTCCTCTGATATCAAAAGTGTTGATCCCAATCCAGGAAGAGAGCTTTGAGTTACCTGAGTAGGTGTAGTGTAGATAGATAATGTGTGTGTTTTAATAAGGATGAATTTAGTTTAAAACTTGTTATATAATGGTTTGTAATAAAGAGAGTTCTCTGAAATTTTAAATTTGAGTTGTAATAAAATGTAGTGTGTTGTTCTTGTTTTCATACCCCAACCTAAAAGATCCTGGTTAGTATTAAAGGGGTTAGATATACATCTGCTTAATTATTATACAGGTTTGGTAATTAGCTAGTAACCTCCAGACCTAGACCCCGGGTTTGGAGGGCGTTACAGGTTTGACATCAGAGCTGTAGGTTTTGGTCCCTAAAACAAGAACAGTAGGATTAAGATAAGATAGGAAGATCAAATAAGATAAGAATAGGAAGGTTAGGATGTAGATAGTTTTAGATTAGGAATTTATAAGTTCTAAGAATGCCGAGTGACCTTTTTTCTTGATTTTTTATATTATCATATGGTATCACTTCTGAGAGGATTGTTACCAGGCCAGCTGAACTAGTGATACCACCCGTGTCAGCCGAGATACCAGCACAGATACCCCCTGAGCCACTACCAGCACCAGAGCATCTACAAGATCCCATGGAGATGTTTGATCCTTTGAAGTTCTTTGAGCCATTGATACCACCTCCACTACCTGTAGAGTATCAGTTTATACCAGAGGTTGAGGCAGAGTTTCCACCGGCCGCAGTATTACCTCCTATGCCAGTATATGCTCCAGTGCCAGAAGTATTCCAGATGGCCCCGGTCGAGGGGATGGATGAGCATGATGTGGGATTACAGTTGGGATTACCTCAGCAGGGTGTTGTTGGGATACCTAGGGTTCCATCCCAGGAGTCTATTGAACAGGTTGCAGAGCCACACATGGTACCGTTTCACGAGTACAGTATTGTGAGGGAGGATGTACAGTATTGGAGATCACAGTGCAGAGAGATTATGGGGTTGTTTGACTAGAGGGATAGAGGACCGTTAGCCGCACTTCAGCCAGATTACATAATGAGGCAGAGGCTACAGTAGACAGTTTATAGTGCTACTCTTGAGTTGGATGTATTGATGCATGATGGGCCACATACTTATGCAGAGTTTTATAGGGCCACCCGTCTTGCACAGTCAGTTATGGAGACCCTCCGTCATGAGTTGGGACGCATTCCACCAGGATTTCGATGTTTAATCGTTGCATCGGGTTGTTGTATTATATGTGATATATATAGATAGAGGCAGCTATAGTATAGTGAGACAAGATATGTATGTGTGAGACCACCTACATGTATTAGCAATAGTTATGATAGACCTGATGATAGACTTTTGTATCAAACATTAACACCTGAGGCTGGTGTTAGTTATATAAAATAAACTTTTTCAACTTTTCCCTTTTATTTATTTAAAATTCAGTCTTTACAGTATTTACATTTACTTTACTGCTTTACAGTTTTCCATATCTTAAATTTGGTTTTATCCAAAATAATGTTGTTCAATTAATTTTTTAAAATTTTAAAATTATTTCAAATGAATTATTTAAATTCTGAACTGTTTAAATTTCTTGTTTTAATACCAATCAAATTGTTTCTTTATCCACTATCAACTGTTTAATAAATTATTAAAAGAACTATTTGTTTTATTATTAAAAAAATGGCACCAAGAAGAAAGACCGGAACTGAAACCTCCAACAGCAACTCTGAAGAACAGAATAATAATCCCATGAACCAAATGTTCCATCTAATGCTAAAACAGAAGGGAATGATACATTAGTAAATGCAGTATCAAGAACAGTTTCAGCAGCAAATGTTACAACAGCTACCTCGTCCTGAACCTCGGATACCACCAGTTGTGCATGTTGTTACCTTTAAGCAGTTTTAGTCAGTTAAGCCTCCAGAGTTTGAGGGCACGACAGATCTTACTAAGGCTAGGGCTTGGTTGAAAGAAATGGAGAAAGCGTTTGCGCTTGTGAAAGTTGAAGAGGATCAGAAAACTGATTTTGCTAGCTATTTCCTGAAAGGAGAAGCAAATTATTGGTGGGAATCCAAGAAAGCTTTAGAAGCAGAAAGTATCGTAACTTGGGATAAGTTTACTGAATTGTTTCTGGAAAAGAATTTCCACGCTACATGAAGAACCAGATGGAAATCAAGTTCTTGGAATCGAAGGAAGGGAATATGTTCGTAACTGAATATGAAACCAAGTTTAGAGAATTGGCTAGGTTTGTTCCGGAACAAGTTGATACTGATGAGAAACAGACGAAGAGATTCCAACAAGGATTACAGCCATGGATTCGTAGCAGAGTGGTAGTATTTGAATTAATGATATATACAGTCATGGTTCAAAAATCCATGATCATTGAAGGGGAAAGTGTGATGTCCCAAAAGGAAAAGGGACAAAGGAATTTTCAGAACCGTTCTAACAGGAAGTCAGGATTTCAAGGACGGACAAATATGAATTTTAAAAGGGTAGGTCAGGGCAATCAGAGAGCTGGTAATCGTTTCCAAGGTCCAAACCAGCAGGAAATCGTCAGACCACCATTGTCATACTGAAAGACATGTGGTCAGAGACATGTGGGTGTCTGCAACAAAGTAAATGTGACATGTTTCAGGTGTAAACAGAAAGGGCACTATTCTAATAAATATCCAGCAGGGAGAATAGAAGTTACTCGCTTCCAGTGCGGGAAAAAGGAACATGTTTCTAGAGATTGTAGAGGACCAGCAATGGCAGCTAGTGTTCCAAAAGTATTGACATTACCTCCACCATCACAACAGAGTCAGCCTAGAGAAAGGACTTTTAATATGACTATAAAGGAGGCAGTACAGAGTCCAAGTGTGATTGCATGTACACTTTTTATGAATTTAGTAGATGCAAAGATATTGATTAATTCTGAAGCCACTAGATCTTTTAATTCTGAAGAATTCATCGATAAGATATGTTATGAAATTCAACGGTTGGGCGAGACTTTAATTATAAAATTAGTGAATGACGACCAAGTTCCTAGAATCAAGTATGTCCCGAACGTGATATTGAAATAACAGGACATTATTTCTCAGTCGACTTGATACCTTTCAAGTTAGGAGAGTTTGATGTTATTCTAGGGATGGATTGGTTAGCTTGAAGTAATGCTCAGATCGATTGTCCGAACAAGAAAGTGAAATCGCGAACTACGAAAAATGCAACGGTAATATTAACGGGTGAGAAACAGCAAAAGAAGTTCCTGACAATGATGCAAATTAAACGACTGCTACGACAAGGTTGTAAATTTTATTTAGCTTATGTGTTAGATATTGACAAAAAAATTCGAAGATAGAAGATATTTCTGTAGTGTGTGAATTTCCTCATGTTTTTCCAGATGAACTTCCAAGATTACCACCGGATCGAGAAATTGAGTTTACTATTGATTTAGCGCCACGTACAAAACCAGTTTCGAAAGCTACGTATCGAATGGCACCGGTTGAACTGGAAGAATTGGCGACACAATTGCAAGATCTTCTGGATAAAGAAAATATAAGACTCAGTGTAACTTCATAGGGTGCACCAATATTATTTGTTAAGAAGAAAGACGACAGTATGCGACTATGTATCGATTATCATGAATTGAATAAGTTGACTATCAAGAACAAATATCATTTACCATGAATCGATAATTTGTTTGATCAATTAAAATAAGTCGCCTGGTTTTTTAAGATAGACTTGAGGTCGGGATACCATCAATTAAAAATCAAGGTTGAGGATATTCCCAAGACTATTTTTCATACCAGATATGGATATTATGAATTACTCGTAATGGCATTTGGTTTGACTAACGCACCAGCTGTATTCATGGATTTGATGAACAGGATATTCAAGAAGTACTTGGATATATTTGTAATTGTGTTTATTGATGGCATCTTAATTTACTCGAAGAATGACGAAGAACATGCAAAGTATTTAAAAATTGCTTTGGAAATCTTAAGAGAAGAATAACTTTATGCGAAGTTCTTAAAATGTGAATTCTGGTTAAGAGAAGTACAATTTTTGGGCTATGTTATCAGCATTGAAGGAATCAAAGTTGATCCAGCAAATATTGAAGTAGTATTAAATTGGGAAGACCAAAGACACCGAAAGAAGTCAGAAGTTTCTTGGGATTGGCAGGTTATTACAGAAGATTTGTTAAGGATTTTGCGAAGATAGCTATGTCACTAACCAAATTGACTCGAAAGAATGAAAATTTCATATGGAATGAAAAGCGTGAAGAAAGTTTTCAGGAATTGAAGAACCGACTGGTGACAACACCTATACTTGTGTTACCAGATGAGCAAGGAGATTTTGTTATTTATAGTGATGCTTCATATCGAGGACTAGGATGCGTATTGATGCAGTACGGTAATGTAATTGCATATGGTTCTAGACAACTGAAACCTCATGAACAAAAATATCTTACGCATGACCTGGAATTAGCAGCAATCGTGTTCGCACTGAAACTTTGGAGACATTACCTTTACGGCGAGAAGTGTGAAATTTATACGGATCATAAAAGTCTAAAGTATATCTTTACGCAGAAGGAACTTAACATGAGACAACGAAGATGGCTAGAATTGATTAAGGATTATGATGTTACAATTATCTATCATCCAAGAAAAGAAAACGTTGTAGCAGATGCATTATGCCGGAAAGAGAAATTGAATATGTTGACTTCTTCAGAAGAGTTAGTCAGAGAATTTGAGAAATTGGAAATTGAAGTTCATATTCCAAGGGAATCCACTGAATTAAACAATGCAATGACTTTTCATCCAGAACTGTTGGAAAAGATTCAAAGATGTCAAGAAGAAGTAATGAGTCAAGGGGACGATAACCTCACCGGAGTAGGAATCACAAGTCAGAAAGATGATAAAGGAATTCTACGATTTTCCTCGAGAATTTGGATACCTAATGTGTCAGAACTAAATAAAGAAATTTTACGGGATGCTCACCACTCAAGATATTCCATACATCTCGGAAGCACAAAGATGTATCGCGATTTGAAAGAAAACTTTTGGTGGCCAAACATGAAGAAAGAAATAGCAGAATGGGTAAGTAAATGTTATACATGCCAATGAGTGAAAGCAAAACATCAACGTCCAAGCGGATTACTACAACTACTGGATATTCCAGAATGGAAATGGGAATATTTAGCGATGGATTTTATGGTAGGACCTCCAAGAACCAGGGCAAATCATGATGCAATTTGGGTGATCATCGACAGACTAACCAAGTCAGCACATTTTCTTCCAATCAACGAAAGGTTTTTGCTCGACAAGTTAGTGCACTTATATCTGAAAGAAATTCTTATGCGACATGAAGTTCCTGTATCAATTGAATCTGATCAAGATCCACGTTTCAATTCAAGATTCTGGAGACAATTTCAGGAATGGCTTGGTACCAAATTAAATATGAGTACCGCTTATCATCCATAAATAGAAGGACAAAGTGAAAGAACAATCCAAATAATTGAAGATATGTTACGGGTATGCGTAATTGATTTTGAAGGCAGTTAGGACGATCATTTACCATTAGTGGAATTTTCTTACAATAACAGCTATCACGCAAGCATTGGAATGCCGCCTTATGAAGCGTTATACGAAAGGAAATGCAGATCACCCGTGTATTGGGATGAAGTTGGTGAACGCAAAATCTTAGGTCCAGAACTAATTCAGCAGACTAGGGGAAAGATAGAGCTTATTCGAAAGTGACTCGAAGCAGCGCAAAATCGACAACATAAATATACAGATCAAGCTAGGAAGGATAAGGACTACCAAGAAGGAGAGCATGTGTTAATAACAATATCTCCTTGGAAATGATTAATCAGATTTGGAAACAAGGGTAAACTGAAGCCCCGATACGTTGGTCCATTTGAAATTCTGAAGAAAGTCGGGAAAGTTGCATACGAGTTAGCCTTACCACCTCACATTAATCATATTCATAATGTGTTTCACGTGTCGATACTTAAGAGATATAATCATGATTCTAGACATGTAATAGAATATGAGCCGATAGAGATTAAACTTGATTTGTCTTATGTAAAGCAGCCAATAAGAATTCTAGATCGGTAGGAGAGAGTATTGAGGAATAAGTCTGTTCCGTTAGTATGAGTTTTTTAGAGAAACCCTTTGGTTGAAGAGTCAACCTGGGAACTTGAGAGTGAAATGTTAGAAAAGTATCCCCAGTTATTTACATAGCAATATTCTGAGAACATAATCCTATTAAGGGGAAGGATGTAACGACTGGGAAATTAGGCTTGTATTATATCGTAATAAGGAGGAAATATATGTTTTGTTGTGTCATTATGTGTAATTAGTCATAAAACCCTAACTGTTATGTGCTACGTGTGTTTTGTATCGACAGGATATTTTTCGGGTATTTATCGGATATTTTCTTTCGTATTAAAAGCTTTCACATCAAAAGTTATACGACCCGAAATATGTTTTAATAGCTGATATTTCAAATAAAATAATTGGCCTTATTTTTCCTAGAATGGCTTATACCATTGCGTAATTCCGAACATCTAGATATGTTATAAATTTTCTCGTTTCATGAAAAATGACTTTTTTCGGTCCCCATTGGGTGTTAAAAACCCCACAAAAATCACATTTTTATTTTAATAAAATTATAGGACTTTCAATTATACTATTTCTTTGTATTTTTGAATTATTCGCAATTTTTGGGATTTTTTGGCTTATATAGTATATATTAAATATTTAAAAAAATTAGAAATTAATACTCAAAAATTATAAAATTTGGGGCCAATTGATTTTAATAGAAGTATAATTAGGCCCTTAATTTTAATTAGGAGTATTATTTTACTTACTATAAATAGCCTAATTTTTATTTAATTATTTATAATTAAATACTAAAAATTTAGTATATCAGAAAATTCTCTAAAATTCGAGTCAGGGTTTCCGGATTCAGGTCGTGTAATCAAACCATGATTTTGATCAGTTTTTTGCACCAAATCGATCGATGTGAGTACTCAAATTCATCCTTTTGATCTGTTCTTTCGTTTTCTAGCATCAACTTCATGTTTTAATCTGTTATTTTTTGATTTCGATTTCTAGGGTTTATACCCGAATTTGGACTTTTTGATCCTAGGGTTATTAGGATGATTTGATTATTGATATACCTTCTCTGCAATGTTTGCAATCAATTCATGGTTGTTAATTAAACAAACAATTCCTGTATGATCGAATTCGATTATTAGGGTTTACACCCAATGTTTGATTTATACGTTTTTGAGTTTGAATGATTTTTGGTTCCTTAGATGTTAGGGCTTTGATTGTATAGTTCATAAACTTTGATTTGAGATATAAAACACGAAGTTTCATGTACAGAATAGTTAGATTGATGTTTGGCCGGAGTTTCAGTCGGGTTTGACCGGAGTTGCAGATTCAGGGATGATTCCAGTGATTGAACGGTATGTTTGAGATGTTGAGTTGATTTGGAATCGATCCCAATCGAGAAAGGGACCAAACGATGTTGGTTTTGGCCTAAATTTGACTTAACGAAGTTCAGGAAATCCATCAGAAACTGGGAATTTTCCGGTGAGTTCTTCCTGACCCGTTTTGTTCATCTTGACCCGGTTGCAACCCGGTTTTAATCCGTTTTGTTAGAATTCCATTTTCTGAGACATTTTATTTTTTTAATTATAAAAATCAGTTTTATTTACTTTATAAATTGATTAATTAATTATTTAATTAATTGATTTATATTCTAAATAATTCTGAAATATTTTCTAAAATTAATTAATTATTTCTTTAATTATTTATTATTTATTATTTATTTATTAATTATTTAAAAATGATAAATTATTTTGATCATCAATCAAATTAGTTTCAATAATTCATAATAAATTCATTTTAAATCCAAAAATTAGGGAAAAATCATTTTTAATTCTGATTTTTCCTAAACAATTATTTAAAAATATTTTTAGGGTTCAATTATTTTGAATAATTAGTTATATTGAATAATAAATTGATTTATTCTTATTTATCGAATAATAACTAAACCCTTTATCAGATTTAAACAAAACGAAAGTCCTTCAACTCGGAAAAATGATCTATTTTCGTTAAAAATAGTTTCAAATCCTAATTTCTTTTAAAAATGAGTCGACTTTCTATATCTATTTATTTATATGCCCTATTAATTATAAAGACGAGTCCAATAAATTCCGAAAATTAGGAAACGAGCCAGATATTGTTCAGTACTTCGAATAGCGAGTCGATTCGATTTTAAAAATTATTTTAAACCTAGAATGGAAATGTGACTTATGTGCTATGTGAATTATGTGGTGAACCGGGTCTTAATTATTATAATTATTATACGAGTCAATTATAAGCATACTGGTAGACGATATGGGCTACGTGAAGTTGGTTTGAAACGCGATTGAGATACAAGTTGACTGAATAAGTCTATTTCTTTGATAGAGATGAAGCCAACAAGGCGGATCGGGCCAGTGTTAGAGGAAGGTGATATACTAGTGATAGATCACGCGGAAGGCAAGTTTTTCCCGTATTCTAAATTCAGAATAGTGAATTACTTTCAGATTCTATTCGTAGTTACACACTGATAATTTCTGTTCACAAACACTAATACACAATTATCATTCCTTTGTTCATATTTCATTTCGATTCTTGAATTCTCCTAATTTATTGAATCCTCTATTCATATTCCAATAGTTATATTTATACATATATCCTGATATATTTCATTGTTGGGATACATCAAAGCAAACTGATTGTCCTGGTTGCTCATCTGTGGACTGGATGGTGATAATTAGGATCAGGTATACACTTCATCCTAAGGACCAGGAATTAAACGGATCCTAGTGTTGGGCCATAGAGCCTGGGTACCCGAATGGATCTATACATTGAGGTATGGATCTGCACTATATCCTGACTGATCAGCAGGATATAGGTGCAAACTTGTGTCCAGTCTAGTTTATTGTTATTCAGAAATAGTGGCCTTTGTTCTTTTCTTGCGAGGTTATATCTTTGCAGATGTAACCAAATTACCGGTTCATTTAACTTTGTTATAACACTTTTTATATATTATGGACTTATTGAGCAACTTATGGCTCACCCCCTCTTTGTTATTATTCACCTTATTGTTTTCAGTTAGGAAGGAAAATGAAAGCTATCAGGACTCGCGTGGTAAAGAAGCGTGTCAAGTAGCGGGATCCTCTAATACCAAAAGTGTTGATCCCAATCCAGGAAGAGAGCTTTGAGTTACGATAATGGATTGTAATAAATAGAGTTCTGTGAGATTTTAAATTTGGGTTATAATAAAATATAGTGTTTTGTTCTTGTTTTTATACCTCAACCTAAAAGATCCTGGTTAGTATTAAAGGGGTTAAATATGCATCTGCTTAATTGTTATACAGGTTTGGTAATTAGCTAGTAACACTTTAACCTATTGCGATCCGTGGTTTTATATAGAAGGGTCATTACTTATAATATTTTATATACAGGTTTATATATTATATATGTGTTGTGAACCCCAAACTTCTGACCCGGGTTTAGAGAGCATCACACCTTTAATCGTGGAACATATTATAAAATGAAAGTTAGGAATTAACGATTCCCATCTGTCAAGAATCTTTCAGAATTTCATATCATAGTGTGATCATCGGGTCCTAATGGAGGAATTTTATCCCCTTCGAATCAGAATCATCAAAGTTATTAGCGATTTCCACTATCGCTCCTTATGGTGTACTACCTTTCGGGCATAAACTTTCATTGAGCTACTTGAAGTCCCAGCGGTCGTTAGTCTTCTAAAGGTCATATTGATAACCGACATTCGGGGCTGCATGTTTTCCTAGAATATCTTGCTCTCCCCTTTTATTCTTCATAATATTTTATTTTATTACTACCTTCACTATCTCGGTGAACCTTTTCGGTATTCCTCTCTGAATTAGGAACTCAATTGTATTCATTAGCTGACAGTAATCATCGATGTCCTCCTCATGAAATCTTGAATACAAATTCTTGTTCCTCTTTTCAGGGTTGACGCGCAATGGCTTTAGCCATCAACCATCTTTATCTTTTCATGTTTATCAAGATTCGGCTTCTTGGAGCATTAAAACGTGCATACTCGGTGAACTTTGATTTTCTATTATTCTTTCTCAATGAAGAGTCTCCATCAGGGATACTTATCCTTAGCATCACACTTTTGATCCTTGTTTTGCTTCTAGTCATTATCTTCATCGCCTCCTATTGGAGGCCAAATTCTTCTTCATGTTGTTTATTTTTATGTTGACATACTTGCCTTCCCACTCTTGCAACTTGTGTATGCATTTCAGATTGGTTTTTGCCAATGACAACTTAAAGTTGACATCCAAGGCTCCTTCTCGGGCGATCCTTGACATTTTATCATTCAAGTACGTGGTGATTAGGGATTTTCTTTGAATTGGACCAGATTGTATATGGATTTTTTATATCCTCGTCTCATGTTCATGGGGGATGCAAAATAACTTATGCACTCTTGGACCATTGTCGAGTCATGCCCTCGAGGTTTAAGAAAATGTCATGCACTTTATAAAATCGTGCATCGGCCGTTGTGGTAGAGAATTTAAAAACTTTCCTACGTGGTTATCTGGATTACTGAATCTATCATACGCCCAGATTAAGGTACCTTCAGCTTCCTTGAAATATAGGTATTCGTAGTTTCTTTCACAGAGAGATACGTTGGATTATTCAGATCATCAAGGGGCATTAATTTTTTTGGATCAATCCTTGGAATTTCCATCTTCCATCTCCATAGAAGGCCGTTCGAACCATCTATATCGGGGAATCGACCCTCGGGGCTCCAGGATTTCCAAATTTTGTAAGTAATCGAGTTTGTTGTTCCCTTTTCAAGTTTTTTTCAACCAGTAGATCATGAGTTTGATGATACAAAAATTCGTTCTTCATGATCCTAAGATTTCATTCCTTGAAGCCCTCGAGGCTTGAAACATTTTTTTTATCTGTCACTCCCTGGGCGTCACCTTCTTGGGGTGGCATCCTTATAACTTCATATTTTTTCATCCTCCATTTAAGGACTGGAATAACCATAAAGTTTGTCATTTATGGGTTTCAACCATTAAACCTAAAGGGTATATAGCCTTTGCACAGTTGTTGAATTCCGCATCCTTGATTATAATTTTTGAATCCATATCCCGGATCATCCATGATTTGGGAAAGGAGACCACTGGTAGAGCTAAGGTCTCAACTACTATCTGAAATTGGGGATTCAACCCTTAAATTTAATGAATCTATCTTTTGAATTTGGGGACCTTAAATTGTCCCTTCGGGTTAAAATCAGGTTTTAGCCTAACCTATCTCCAAACTTGTTAAATCTTGTTGATGTGCTCCTCATAGGCTCGAATTTTGTTTTCGTATTTATTTTAGAATCATCAATGTGTGCCCTCGAGACTGAGAACATATTCTGACAATGGGCTCTTTGCTTGATAATCTCCTTCTTGGCTCGGTCTCCTTACCAGATGGACGATCACCATCCTTGGTGTTGGGATACAAGAAATGTCAGACTCTTTTATGAATAGGGTGCAGCCTTTGCAAATACCGGAATTCATACTTCTAATGCGGTTGACGCTAAAATTTACTCCAATAAGGTGTGTTAGCATTCCTCCTAGATGAAAATATAATTGTTAACACCTGAAATACAATTGGGAATTCATCCCTTCATTTTCCACTCCTTGAGATGGGGTATCGGTCCCATGAATTAGCATTCGGGTCACAAGGAATACCATAATTATGGGATCGACTTCTTGATTGTGTGATTGAAAGTTATGGTATGATGGAAGCAACAACTTGAGTTGTGGTTGGTAGATCGTGATTTCCCTATGATTCCAGATCTTTTGGGGTTCCCGGATGTGTGCTTCATTAACACAGATCCTCTTTTTTATGACTTGGGGATTCATCCTTTCACGTCTTTGGAGCTAAAAACGCTCTTTGATAACGGGTTCCTTAATCGGCTGCACCCTTCTTGGGGTGATCTTCTCTTCATATGAACAATCACTATCCCCGATATGGAGATCATAGAAATCATAACTTATTCCATCAATAAGATTTAGCCCTTACAAATACTGATGTTCGTATTCCTCATGTACTCGGTCTTGCGTTCCTCCTCGAAATTTTACATCCCGTAAACTGGGTGATCATTCACCCTTGAGGGAAGCACAATTATTATCATATGAAATTATGGTGCTCATTGAGAGCACCATTTATAGTTTGGAACTCTTCCCTTAATTATTCATCCCCTGAGGTTGAAGACCATTCTTTGGATCAACAGTTGGGTAATAGGGATCTCCATCCCTGATAGATCAGTCCCTCAGATATTAAGGTTTAAATGTGGTAGAATATCAATGTTGGATGCGACGTTGCGCATCGCAGCAGGTGGTTTCTTGGTGCTTCTTCGTGCATTCATGGTTGTCGTCCTTTTCCCACAGACGGAGCCAAATGTTATGGGTAAAAAACATGTATTTATTTATTTAATATTGGGGTTTAATAAGCTTCGAGCTTTAGTGGATGCGCTTTTCGTGACTTGAACTTGCCCTCACAAGTTGCCTACGTACCTTGGTGTATGCCAAGGATCAAGACAAAAAGTAGTTCTTGGTGATGCATTCCCTCGGGGCTATGGCAGCGAGATGTCACCAAGGACGTAGTGACTTTTATGTCCTTCAAGGACTAAGTCTAAAACATCGTTCCAGGTAATGGCATCATGGCTTGTAGGATGCCTTCACGGTTTAGCGACGTGTAGAGCACTTGTCCAACACGTTCTGCTAAAGTTGAAGGGGTAAGACCCTTTATATAGACATTGAGAGTCTAGGAATTAGGGTAGAATTTGGTGTCGACAAGTCTCCACCTCTGGTTGGACTTTGGAGTCCTAGAAAGCAGGAATTAGTTTCCTTCTGAATTTAGGTTGCTTGGAGGCTACTTCTTGTAGAAGTAGTTACTTATTTGAACACATTTATTGGGCTGTTTAATTAGCCCCCTTATTAATTATGAAATTAATAAATAATTTGGATTTTGGGCCTCATTAATTGGGCTTTTCCCTTTGACCAAATCAGGTCTAATTAATGCGATATTAACTTCGCAATTAGGGTTATTTTTGTTCCCTATCAGTATACTAATTAATATTAAATGAAAAAAATCTTACACAATTCTTGTATCAAAAATCGGACTAAATGCCTTGATAAAAATAACAATTTAACAAGTACTTTGGAACAAAAAAATTCGGGCCCAAAAGCCAAATAAAATATACACATACTTGTCACAACAAACTACCATGCATGCAAGAATACTAATGCTACAAATCAATTCAAATATTATAACCCAACAGGACATGTCAAAGAAAACAAATGGGCTTTTAAGGTCCAACATAGCAAACACATGTTACATGGGATTTTACACATCATATAAGAACTAAATGCTCCTGTACTCTTCTACATGCATGGATACTAATGTGTTGATAAACAAAATTTACTTTAAGCCAATTGACAAGCTAAACTCACTTCTTTATGATAAAAATTAATGCAAACAAATAATCCAGCACTAGCATGGCATCTAAAAATTTAAAAATGAGATGAATTCCTTTTCTTTTAATATTCTTTTTTCTCTAAGATCTAACATACAACAAAACATATTTAAAATTCATTCCAACTAAATAATTTATAAAATAATCATGGAAAAACATATAAAACTTAACTTAGCACGATATAAAATTTGATTAACTATCATCATACTAAAAAAGAAAGTATAAAACTAATATATATTATTAGATATATTTGATAATGTCATGTCTAATATGATTGTGTTTAGTTTTCAGATCTTACTTAAACAGGACAAATCAGTACTTAACTGGAAATCAGCACTTATACTGAAGACAGAACTTAAGTTATCAGTACTTAAGGTTCAGGAGATATTTATCAGAAGATAATATCAGGACTTAAGGAAACCTTCAGATAAGGAAGGCGGCTGATTGAAAGGAAAGAAGATCAAGACAAACTCAAGAAGCGATATGCATGAAGAAGGAATTCTATGAAGAATAGAATAATTGGAAGAAAAGATATCTGATTGATATATTTTAGGAAGCAGAATTATATTCCATATCAATTAGCGATTATTTTGTAACTGTGTAGTATATAAACACAGACATAGGGTTTACACTATAAGTGTTATAATTATCTAGAATAATATCCATTGTAACCCTAGCAGCTCTCATGATATTTGCTCATCACTGAGAGAGGACAGTTCCATATTGTAACAGAGTTTAATAAAGTTTGTTTTCTGTTACTTGTGTTCTTTGAATTCGATTTGATTGTGTTATACACTGTATTGACCCCCCTTCTATAGTGTGTGTGACCTAACAAGTGGTATCAGAGCTATCTGTTAACACACAAACAGTTTAAGATCCTAAAACAATCATGTCTGAAGCAGAAACTCTAACCAAGCCCACCAAAACTGAAGAACCTCCAAAGACTCAAATCCATAGTCGATATGAGGCTATTAGAGTTCCCATAATGAAACCATCTGAATATCCCATATGGAAGTTGCAGGTGAAGCAGCAAATTCTGTACCAAAGGAGAAGAGTGATTACACTGCTGAAGATATTGCATCAATTGCTAAGGATGCTAAGGTACGACACTTACTGCATAGTGCCATTGATAATGTAATGTCAAACAGGGTAATTAACTGCAAGACTGCAAAGGAGATATGGGATGTCTTGGAGACAAGATGCCAGGGAACGGATACGATTAAGAAGAACATGAAGACTATACTCACTCAAGAGTATGAACACTTTGACTCAGAGCCTAATGAGTCATTGACTGATTTATATGAAAGATTTGTCAAACTCTTGAATGATTTGTCACTAGTTGATAAGGAGTATGATCTTGAAGATTCAAATCTTAAATTCCTGTTAGCTCTTCCTGAAAGTTGGGATTTAAAAGCCACAATTATAAGAGACAACTATAATCTTGAAGAAACAACTCTTGATGAAATTTATAGGATGCTCAAGACTCATGAACTTGAGATGGAACAAAGAAGCAAGAGGAAAGGAGGAAAGTCAAGAATAGTTGCTCTTAAGGCTGAGGAAGAATCCCCCAAAGCAGCTACCTCAAGGAAAGGCAAGGGAAAAGCGCTCATCACAAAGTCTGATACTGAGTCATCAAGTTCTGATAGTGATGATGACTCAGAAAGCTTGTCTGAGATGGATGCTGATGAAGAGATGATGAAGCTGTGTGCTCTTATGGTGAAAGGAATCACAAGGATTGCATACAGAAAGTTTAGAAAAGGAAAGAAATTTTCCAGGAAAGGTGCAAGTTCTGATAAGAAGAGTTTCAGAAAATATGAAGGCAAAGGAGGGAAGTTTGACAGAGGAGATTACACAAATGTCAAATGCTACAACTGTGGTGAGAAAGGCCACATATCTCCTGATTGCAAGAAAGTGAAGAGTGACAAAGGAAAGGCTCTTGTCACAAAGAAGAAAAGCTGGACAGACACTTCAGATTCTGAAAGTGAGGTGAACTATGCCTTGATGGCAAATGCTGATAGTAGCTCTGAAGCTGTTGAGTTAAAGATACCTCAAACTACTTATGCCTTTCATACTGATGATATTAATGAGTTGAGAAGATATCTTAAAACCATGTTCATTAGTTATAGAGATCAAACTTTAACATGTGAAAGATTAACTTCTGAAAATCTTGCTTGTAAAAAGAGGAATGATTATTTAGAAAAAGAGTTAGTCATGTTCCATCAAACTCAGAAAGATAGAGATGATGCCTTCTATGTTAGGGATGAAGTACTTAAAATGAATGAATCTCTAAAAATTGAGTTAGAAAAGGAAAGAGAGATTATCAGGACTTGGACTAACTCGGGCAGAACAACTCAGAATCTGTTTAGTAGTGGAAACTGGAAAGAGGGCTTAGGTTATGGAGATGATAAGAATGATAAAAGAACTGTAGAAATTAAGCCTATAGTTATTAAACAAAAGCCAAAGATAAAAACTGTTAAGTTTGTAGCTATAAAGTCTGATACTGATAAATCAGAAGTTAAAAAGGAATTAACTTCTGACAAACTAAAATAGGAAAAGCCAACTAAAGTTAACGTAGGCTTAATGACAAAGAAGCAGCTTAAGCATAAGCTAAAATATGTTAAGAATGTAAACAAGGTAAAGTCACCTAGGAAAAATAGGAATGGAAAGGAAGGTGTGAATAAAAGCAATGCTTATAAGCCTGTTCCTAATGCTCCTAGAAAAACATGTCATAAATGTGGAAGTTCAAACCATCTGGCCTCTTTTTGCAGAAAGAATAAGAACATAAACTCCTTACCTTCAAAGTCAGGAGTTAAGAGTCAGTCTGTTAGATATAGGCCACAAAATCCCTATTTTCATTGTGGTAGTTTATGACATTCCATTTATACTTGTAAGGAATATCATAGTTTGTACTATGATTATTATCAAATAAAACTTTCTTTAAATAAAGTTAGCATTGTTCCTTCTAGTGTAAGTTCTGATACAAAGTCTGATAGTGTAAATGCCGATAAGAAAAATGTTAACATAAACTCGGATGCTAAATCCGCTGCAATTGTTAACAAACTTAATAAGGCCAAAGGATCCAAGCAAGTCTGGGTCCTTAAAACTAATCATTAGTGGTCTATGTGATTGCAGGGCAACAGGAAAAATATCCTAGTTCTGGACAGTGGATGTTCAGGACATATGACTGGAAATAAAGCCCTGCTATCAGACTTTGTGGAGAAAGCTAGCCCAAGTGTTTCTTATGGAGATGGCAACATTGGAAAAATACTGGGATATGGCAATATCAATCTTGGGAATATCATCATTAAAGAAGTAGCTCTGGTCTCAGGACTTAAACACAATCTGCTGAGTGTTAGTCAAATATGTGACAAAGGGTATCATGTGGATTTATTTGAAGAACACTGTGAAGTTGTAAGCAAATCTACAGGCAAAGTTGTTCTGAAAGGATACAAGCATGGTAACATTTATGAAGCCAAGCTTTCAATAAATACTGATGGTTCTGCAATCTGTCTGATGAGTAGAGCATCAATTGAAGAAAGCTGGAAGTGGCACAAGAAACTCTCTCATTTAAATTTCAACAATATAAATGAACTAGTCAAGAAAGATCTTGTGAGAGGACTGCCAAAATCAGTATTTTCTCCTGATGGCCTCTGTGATTTATGTCAGAAGGCTAAGCAAAGAAAATCTTCATTCAAGAGCAAGTCTGAAAAGACTGAATCATCAATTCTTGAGCCTTATCACCTACTACATGTAGATCTATTTGGTCCAGTGAATGTCATGTCTATTGTAAAGAAGAAATATGCTATGGTCATAGTGGATGAGTTCACCAGATACACATGGGTGTATTTCTTGCACACAGAAAGTGAAACTGCATCTATCTTGATTGATCATGTCAAGAAACTGGATAAATTGGTCAAAGATTCAGTGAAGATCATAAGATGTGATAATGACACTGAGTTCAAGAATTTGATAATGGAAGAGTTCTGCAAAGACCATAGAATCAAGCAGGAATTTTATGCTCCTGGAACTCCACAGCAAAATGGAGTGGTTGAAAGAAAGAATAGAACTCTTATTGAAGCTGCATGAACTATGCTTGATGAAGTAAAGCTACCAACCTATTTTTGGGATAAAGCTGTGCAGACTGCTTGTTTTACTCAGAATGCAACACTCATTAACAAGCATGGAAATACACCATATGAGATGGTAAAGAAAAAGAAGCCAAATCTGAAGTACTTTCATGTATTTGGATGCAAGTGTTTTGTTCTTAAGACTCATCCTGAACAGCTATCCAAATTTGATTTAAAAGCTGATGAAGGAATTTTTGTTGGATATCCACTTTCCATAAAAGCCTTCAGAGTCTACAATTTAAAAACAAGGGTTGTCATGGAATCTATCAATGTCTCTTTTGATGACAAGAAGATTACTAGACTTGAAGATTTCAATGATCATGATCAGCTGAGATTTGAAAATGAAAACTTAAATTCTGATACTAAAAATCCTGACAGTCTAAATCCTGATACTGCAAACTCTGATGTATTAAACTCTGATGTTATTGAAACTATGGTGACTACGCCAAAGGAAGATGCACTTGTGCAGGGGGAGCATACTGAAGATACAACCACATCTCAAGAAGCATCAGAACCTACAACTGGCTCTTCAAGTTCTGATTCATCAAGTTCTGATGAGCCAAGTTCTGATAATTCTGGAAACTCAAATTCTAAAGGATCCAACTCAGAGAGCATAATTTCAAGGGGAGCATCAGAAAATGTTGATGAAGACAGCATGGATCATGGGGGAGCATCCAGTTCTAGAGAAAAGCTTCCATCTGCAAGGAAGTGGACTAAATCCCATACACCTGATTTAATAATTGGAAATCCTGATGCAGGTGTCAGAACTAGAACAACTACTTCAAGTGAATGTCTCTATAATTCTTTTCTTTCTCAGACTGAACCAAAGAAAGTGGAAGAAGCTCTTCAAGATGCTGATTGGGTGCAAGCAATGCAGGAAGAGTTAAATGAATTTGAAAGAAATAAAGTCTGGACCCTAATGCCAAGACCAAAGAAAAGATCTGTTATTGGTACAAAGTGGGTGTTCAGAAACAAAACTGATAGTGATGGCATAATTACAAGGAATAAAGCAAGCTGGTTGCAAAAGGATATTCTCAACAGGAGGGAATTGATTATGATGAAACATTTGCACCAGTTGCTAGATTGGAAGCCATAAGGATATTTTTGGCTTATGCTGCTCACAAAAAGTTTACTGTCTTTCAAATGGACATGAAAAGTGCTTTTCTCAATGGAGAATTAGAAAAGGAAGTATATGTTGAACAACCTCCAGGCTTTGTAGATTCCGAATTTCCAAATCATGTCTACAGGCTTGATAAAGCACTTTATGGCCTTAAGCAAGCTCCAAGAGCATGGTATGAGACTTTAGCTCAATTTCTTCTAGAAAGTGGATTTAACAGAGGAACTATTGACAAAACACTGTTCTACCTCAACCATGGAAAGGACTTACTTTTGGTGCAGATATATGTTGATGATATCATTTTTGGTTCTACAAATGACAGACTTTGCAAGAAGTTTGCCAAACTGATGCAGTTAAGATATCAAATGAGTATGATGGGGGAACTTAGCTATTTTATGGGCCTTCAAGTCAAGCAGAATGAAGAAGGCACTTTTATTTGTCAATCCAAGTACACCAGAAATTTGCTGAAGAAATTTGGAATGCAAGATTGTTCAAGTGCATCCACTCCTATGGCCACTGTAATAAAGTTGGATAAGGATACTGGTAAATCATTAGATATTACTGATTACAGAGGTATGTTTGCTACTCTACTCTATCTAACTGCTAGTAGACCTGATATCATGTATGCTACCTGTCTTTGTGCAAGATTTCAAGCAGATCCAAGAGAACCTCACTTAACAGCTGTGAAAAGAATTTTCAAGTATCTTAAGGGAACAGCTGATCTGGGATTGTGATATCCCAGAGAATCATACTTTAAACTAATAGGTTACTCAGATGCAGATTTTGCAGGATGCAAAATTGACAGGAAAAGCACAAGTGGAAGCTGCCAATTTCTTGGAGGCAGATTGGTTTCTTGGTATAGCAAGAAACAAAAGTCAATTTCCACATCAACTGCAAAAGCAGAGTACATTGCTGCAAGAAGTTGTTGTGCACATATTCTTTGGATGAAGAATCCGTTACTGGATTATGGGATAACATACTTTAAAATCCCTATTTACTGTGATAATCAAAGTGCTATTGCTATGACAGGTAATCCAGTTCAACATTCAATGACAAAGCACATCGGCATTAGGTACCACTTTATAAGGGAACATGTGGATGAAGGAACAGTGGAATTGCACTTTGTTCCCACAGATCAACAACTAGCAGATATCTTCACAAAACCACTGTGTGAAGCTACTTTTACACGATTGGTAAATGAACTTGGAATGGTTTCAGGTTCTTTCTCTAAATTTGCTTAGTTTTTGTTCTGATGCATCAGATTTTATGATCAGTATTTACAGATATTACTATCTTTGTGTATTCTGTGCTTAATTGAAATTTGCTTAAGTACTGATTGTTGTTTGATGTGAATTTCTAAACTCTGATACTGATATAATTGTTTCTGTGACTATTCAATCCAATGAGGATAACTATGCTAGATGCTGACCTAGTAGTCTTTAATATACTAAAGATCCCATGTTTGAAGTAATTATTTATGTGGAAATCTCTTAACACAAGCAAATTCTTATACTGATCCTAGTTGAAGTTTACTTTGTGTATCTCATTACTGTCACAAACTGGAATAGTGCTTCTTATCAGTTAAATTCTGATGTTAGTAAATCTGATGGATGTACTAAGTGCTGATAAACCTCACTTATCAAAAGAAAATGAAAAAGAAATTAAAATCAGGTACTCCTTTGAGATCTAGAGTAAAAATGTGGAAGGGAAGACCCACGTGCATTGCTGGTATTAAGTAATATGCATCAGAAAAGCAAAATAAATATTTTTCTTGGTGACTTTTCACACTCTATAATTACTGGAGAAATACTCTGATAATAGCATAAATTCTGATAAGCAGTCGTGACTCACTTACACTGAGAAGCCCCTGTAAAATGGAATTTCAAAAGATGCATATAATGAGCACAAAACAATTGAGGTGGACTCATGCATGAACTCATTCTAAAGTAGACTTCAGAATCATGACAGATTTTGAGCAAAGTTCTTAGTTATGCCTTATTTCTAAGATTACTGAAGTGAATCAGACTTTAATCTTTATCTGATATTAGCTTACTGCACACACATACACTCCATATGAATGATCAAAATTACTGTGGTGATAAATGTTATTTCAAATGAACAGGTTAAGTGTCAGTTGCATAAATTCTGAGGACAAGTTCTGATGGAAGTTCTGATGATTAAGTTCTGAAGAGACGAAATCAGAATTTGTGTGAAGAATTACAGAAATAGACATTCACCTTTCGAGTTAAGGAATCATGTTCTGATGACTGTTAAGTTCTGATATAAGTCTAAGTTCTGATATTAAATCATGATTCTTTACTTGACTTATTTGTGGTTAAAATCTGAAGCAGTCTTATTTAAAATCAGAATATGTTTAGGTGAGATATTAACAGTCAACATAATTTGGGTTAGTGGTAATCGTCTATGCACATTAATTTTTACTTGTTTTGTGTGCGCATTAAATCTTGTTTTTAAGCTTCCAATGACTTTTATTATTCTCATCAGCCTAGGGAGATGAGGTAGAATTATTTCTACCTGTAACTATTCAATTTTCCTTGCGTCTCTTAGTATTCTATTGGTTATATAAACCAACACCTCATGCCAACACATCTCTCATTTTCTCTTTAACTCATTTTTTTTCTCATCAAAACATGGTTCGTTTCAACTTAGTTCTGAACTATGACACTTTCACTATCGAGTTGAGCTATACTAAGTGGAGGCAGGAGTCGCATATCACTGCCATTCTTGATGATATCTGGGACTCAGTTCCCCAAGAGGTTCTCACAGACCTCTTGTTCTTCTACATGGACTATCATCGTCATCTTGAGCGTCTGGAAGAGGAACGGAGAGAAGCTCTCCGACAGCAGGAGCGAATCATTCGTCTTGCTGTTCTCTTTGTTGAGAGTAGGAAGAAGAAATAATTACAGCTATTTGTTTCTCTTCACCATCAGTTTTGTCTAACTTCTTAGCTTAGGACTAAAGTTGTTGATGTTGGGATTTGTAGCTTAGGACTATCTTCTAATTTTAAGCATGTAATTTAAATTTCATGAAATGTATTTGCTCAATATATTAATGAAATTTTATATTTATACAAGATTCTGTCTCTGAGTCGTTTGATATTCTGATAACATTTTAAATCCTGATATTAACCATATTCTGATGACCTTTTTAGCCCTGATACAAATCAAGTTCTGATTCTGACGTGGCAGTATTTGTTTACTTGGTTTATTACTGGTCATTTTCTCATTGGTCATAATTTTACAGAATATTGGTAAAGCAGTAATAAAGAATTTATTAAGTGGGAACAGTTTTAAAATTTAAAATAAAACTGAACGTCCTTGATTAATTGGATTACTTGGTAAGTGGAACGGTTTTTTCCATGAAAAACTGTATGTGATAAGTAATGATTACTGATTTCCTGTGCCCGTTAATTATCTTTTACTGCTGCATGTCTGACAGGTGTCTCAACGGTTATTTTCTTACCGTGAATAAGTAAAAGAGAGAAAAGATTTTAATATCTTTTATTTACTTTAATATTTTATCTCTCTCTTTTTACTTTTATTCTCTCTCATCTACTGACGATTTTTCATACAGACATTTTCTCAAACACCTTACAGGAAATTTTCTTTCTCACGAATTCTCATGGCACCCAAGGACATAATTTTTGATGGAGCTACGTTTGTTCCTAATAACTTCTCTATTATTCTTAGCAAGTCAGAAGCACCATCTGAACTTCACTTCATTCAGGACTTTCTTGCTAGTTCTGACATTGGGTATGCTCTGACCGAACCCGAAGCAGTCTCTGGTACTCAAGTCCTGGAGTTCTGGAGAAGCGGTGTATATGATGATGGTGGTGCTCAAGGGTCCCCAAGTATTATTTTTTCATCAGGGGAGGATGAGTATGTTGTGACTTTGTCTACGGCTCGACAGGCACTACAGCTACCTGAGAACTGTGTTTATTCTACTGTTAAAAATCCAGTTCTTCAAAACATGATGGCTAGTCTGGGATATGAGAGGACATTGGCAAAGCTGGGCCAGTTGAAGAGATCTTTCATAAGAAGGGAATGGAGTTTCTTCTTTGATTGCATAACCAAGGCTTTTGCAAACAAATGTTCCAATTTTGATGCAATTCCCATATTCAGCCAACAAATCGGTATGCTCTCATAAATCGAACTAATTTTGACTATGCAAGTGATGTCTTAGGTTTTATTGGGGACAGAATGAATGAAGATAGATCTACTGTTTATTTTTCTAGATTCTGTCAGCTTATTTATAGTTTCTGTTGTGATTATAAGCCCCAAAATGCCAGTGAATTAATTTCATTATTCAGAATAGCTAAAAGAGCTTTTACTGACTTATTATCTACTGATAATAAGAAGGTTGTGTTAAGACCCCTCTTAATTCCTTTATATGTCAAACAAGCCTTAATAACCTATAATCCCGTTAAGTACACTGCACTATATCCTGATGTCCAACCATCTGAATCCCATCCATCAGCACCTACCACCTCTACTCAACCACCTCAAATTTCTCAACCTCAACCTTCAGATCCTATAGTGCAGCCTTCATCTTCCAAACCTAAGAGGACTAAGAAAGTACCTCAGACACAACAGAAGAGAAGGAGATTCATTCTGCGAGATGAATCAGATGCTAAGGAACAGGTTCCTCTATCAGAACCTGTTACAAGAGAAGCTGAGAAGGTCTCTTCTCAGAAGGATGTTGATATTGGGAGTTCTAGGACCCTAAAAAGGCTTAGAAAGCGTATTTCTGATGATACAGCTCCTACAGCATCCTTAAAAGCTAAAAGATTCAAAACATTGGCAAAAAGGCCTGAAGATTCTGGTAAAGGAATGGAAGCAGCAGCTAAGGAAGGGGGTCAGGAATCTCTGATCTCACAAGACCCTATTGAAGCTCACAATTCTCCTAGTGCTGATCCAGACCCTCATGCAACTCATCACTCTCCACTACATGAGCCAGAAACTACTCACATTCCCACACCTCCGGTGTCTCCAGTACATGCTGATAACCAGGGGCCAAGTGATGAAATTGACATCCATAACTTTGAAGTGCATCAGGTTTTGTATCTAGAAGCTCCACCAACTCAAGTCACTCCACCAACAACACCAATTCCTGATGCTGATTTTAATCCAGAATTGCCTAAAACACCTTCTCTGCATCTAGATACTGAAGATCAGATTTTAGGTGAGCATCAGAATATGGCTGTTGATCTAAACATAGTTGGAGATCAGCCTTTAGAGGATGATGTTGAAGCCTCTCATAATGTTCTTTTATCAGAGGATGCTGAAGATGTTGACTCTGTAAGTTCTGATGCTGCAAATGTTGATGGTACTGGTAATGCTGCTACAAATATAGATGCTGATGTAGCTGGTCCTTCTGGACATGCACCTCTATAAGCTCCTTCAAAAGCTGAGATAGTCAAAAAGTTTGTTACAGGGGAAGCACCAGTACCTTGGAGTGAAACTCATAGAGGACAGGAGTGGACTAAGGAGTGGAA
Source organism: Apium graveolens (assembly GCF_009905375.1). Classification (NCBI taxonomy): domain Eukaryota; kingdom Viridiplantae; phylum Streptophyta; class Magnoliopsida; order Apiales; family Apiaceae; genus Apium; species Apium graveolens. The sequence goes on along the minus strand of NW_027418784.1, from coordinate 4,028 downwards.
CACAGTTACCTTTGTTCCTACTGAAAAGATTCTTGCTGATCACTTGGCAAAAGCTGATGAGATGTTAGTCAATGTTGATTTCAAGACACAGCTAAGAGTTACTGCACTTAGTACAAGGCACCTTCAAGGTCAACAGTCTGTAAATCAGGCCAAGGTGGACAAGATTCAAGAAACCTTAAATCAGCAAGATACAGTTGTCAAGTTTGACAAGAAAAGGTTTTTCAAACCTTCCTTTGACAAAATTACCAACATTGAGAAAACCCAAGAGAAGGAACAGTCTCAGATTGATGAAATTTTGAAAAATCAAGCTTCTCAACAATCTCAACTCAATGAGATCCAATCCTCAGTGGAATTGCTTCTCTCTCTTCTTTTACCTGCTGATGCCAAAAAGGGGGAGAAAGTAATTAAGTCCAAATGCAAACCTGTTAAGACAATGAAGAAAAAGGATGATGGTAATGACCTGGGAAACTCTGGAATGGGTGGAGGTCATGGTCAAGGTAAAGATCATTCATCAAGTAGAACTGGAACTACAAGTCATAGAACAAGTTCTGATACTGGGAGAAGAATAACTTCTGATACTAGTAAAAGAATAAGTTCTGATGAACTTTTGGAACTTGATGAAGAAATTTCAAGACAGTTATTTCTGAAAGAAAATCCAGGAATGGATTTTGAGAGTCTAAAGGAAGAGGAAGCTAGACTTAAGTTAGAAAAAGTCAACTCCAAATCTGAAGCTTCTGTTGTTGAAAAGAAACTTCCTACGGCTAAAGGAATTATGATAAAAGAAAGGACAAATCCTATGGCAACCAAGGCCAAATCACAGTTGCAGATAGATCCACGGTCCAAGGGCAAAGAAAAAGTTGGTGAACCTGTAAAGGTTTATGTGCCTCCTATGGATGAAGAAATTTCTGATGAAGATGCTAATCTTACTCTAATTTCAAGGAAGATTGACAACCTCTGACATGGCTCAAGTTGTTCAGAGTCAAGATATAGTTAGTTCTGATATAACTATGAAGCAAGCAACCTCTGACATAGCTCAAGTTGGCTTGATATCATAAGATAAGTCAAAGGAAACCTCTGACATTGCTAATGTTAAATCCTCAAAGTTACTCCTACCAGGATTCACTAAAGCCAAACAGGCTCAACCTTTGAAGACTGCAGCAAGTGGTTTTGAAGCAAGAGTGGTTAGTGGAAAGGAAGCAAGAGATAACTCTGGATTGGGTAGTGTTGATGAAAGAAGAGTGTGAAATACAACCAATGATCCAACTTCCTTAAGTGAACCAGGTGTTGGAGCAACTCCTGAAAGATTGAATCAACTTGAATCTGTACAAATGGTTTACCATACCTTCTTGAAAGAACACATCTTGTTATATTTCATGACAGATGGAAGGGTTTACCATATAAGGGAAAATGCTATACCACTGAAGTATTTTGAGGAACTAGAACATGTTTTATTCTTACTTCAAGTGAAGGATAGATTAACCAGAAAGTGTTGCAAATTATTTGAAGACTCAAATTCAGAGACAGAAGAAGCTTTATTTTGTGAAGTCTGAAAGCACATACTGTCCCAAGTACAGATATCACAAGGGTGATATTGTTGATATGAAGCCTAATACTGCAAAGATCAGAACATATCTTGGTATTAAGGGACTTGAATTCAATCTAGAGTCTGACAAAGCCTATGTCATCAGACTAGATCAGGAGTTGAGAAAAGCAAAAATTAATGATCTCAGATATGCTATCTTCCAAACTGGTGAAGATACTGCAGAGCTTAAAGATGCTAAAAGGAGAATGATTGATGAACTCAGATATGCTGAGAGATGTTTATTAAAGAACTATCTCAGAACAACTCCTGATATTGAAGAGATCAGAAAGTGAAGCCAAGTCAAGATCTACAACTGCTCAAATTCTGATGTGTATACAGACTGAAGTTGTTATCAGAAGTTAAAGTTGGTAAAGCTTTAAGGACTGTAAGTTGTAGTTATCTAGTCAAATTCTCATGCAGTTGTACTTAATGTTTTTGACATCATCAAATATTTGTTAAACTTGTATATTATGCTAATTTACAAGTTGGGGGAGATTGTTAGATATATTTGATAATGTCATGTCTAATATGATTTGTGTTTAGTTTTCAGATCTTACTTAAACAGGACAAATCAGTACTTAACTGGAAATCAGCACTTATATTGAAGACAGAACTTAAGTTATCAGTACTTAAGGTTCAGGAGATATTTATCAGGAGATAATATCAGGACTTAAGGAAACCTTCAGATAAGGAAGGTGGCTGATTGAAAGGAAAGAAGATCAAGACAAATGAAAGAAGAGATATGCATGAAGAAGGAATTCTATGAAGAATAGAATACTTGGAAGAAAAGATATCTGATTGATATATTTTAGGAAGCATAATTATATTCTATATCAATTAGCGATTATCTTGTAACTGTGTAGTATATAAACACAGACATAGGGTTTACACTATAAGTGTTATCATTATCGAGAATAATATCCATTATAACCCTGAGGATAGTTCCACATTGTAACAGAGTTTAGTAAAGTTTGTTTTCTATTACTTGTGTTCTTTGAATTCGATTTGATTGTGCTATACACTGTATTGACCCCCCTTCTATAGTGTGTGTGACCTAACATATATCCATAAAGATATTAATGAGAGAAGATGAGGACATATAGGCATGACTCACTAATTGCACAAAGATAGAACAATTATCGGAAGCATGTACACAATTATTAAACAAGTTACAAAAAGATAATAAAGTAAAATAAAACTTAACATCCATATACATGGTGCTTACACAAAGTAATACATTCAAGTAGCACACTAAATTACATACTCGCATACTCAAGATAAAGTAAAACTAAATAAAAACCAAAAGAACATATGTACCTGCTAGTGCGCGAATTCTGTACAACTAGTTACAACATACAGAGGTTCCTTATATAGGCACATACAAACCTAATTCTTGTTACGACCGACATTTTATGTAATATTATTTGTGGATTTGGTATAATATTTAAGTCAAATGAAAATATATTCAATGATTGTACGCTAGAGTGAGTGAAAATTTCTGCGTTATAAATTTGCTTTGTGTAGTATATGATTTTTCAAAGCAAGAGTTTATTTAATTTCTTTATTTTGATTTATAAGGAATATTCTAAGCTTTGGAAAAATTTTCTTTTAAAAGGAATTTTGTTCACAAATTTTGAAAATGATTTTATAAAGTCTCTAAAAATCCAAGTTATTTTATGATATAAATTTTATAATTTTTGAACTTGTATTTTATTTTATAAAAATAAATCTTTATAAATGTTAGTTGTCATAATTATCAAATTACATGGTTGTCCTTGCATGCAAATCCTTCCCTATTCAATTCAAAGGGCTAAAGAGACAATTCCAACCCCACTAACTCTTAATTTTCTAGCCAAATTCCTTCTTTGCCCTTGCATGCAAAATAAACCAAGTAAAAGTGGAGGGATAGTCTTGTCAATTCTCATTCCCACTCACATTTGCCAAATCAAAAACCATAAAGCAAGCAATTGATGTGATCATCCACTCCACTCACCATCACACTTTCTCCTCCCACCCTCCTCACTCTCTCACTCTCGGCCCTCCCCCTCCTTCTCTCGGTTTTTTAGCCGAAACCACCCCCTCCCATTTTCTTCATTCCTCCACCAAGTTTCCACCTTCTACACAAGTAATGTTACTTACCATACCATGATCACATATATTCCAAGAGTTTTGAGTAGAAAGTTTAAGTTTTAAACTTGCATGTTAAGGTTTTAGTTGAAACTCAAATACAATCTTGATTCTTATGGATTTAAGGTTGTTTTTGAGAGGACTACAATGAATGGATAAGTGCCAAGTCTTGAGAAGAAAACTCTTCATGATTTAATGGCCATTTCCATCCATTTTATTCGGCCATGAACCATATGGGAGCCGAATAAAGGTCCTTGAAATCATTCTTGATTGTTTTGATCAATTTTTGCATGTATATGTGATAATGACTTGAATTTTG